>NC_088220.1:28825729-28918930 GCF_036934945.1 Oncorhynchus masou masou | reverse complement strand
AAGTCACACAGAATTGTTTCCTCCAGACGAAGCAGAACTTATATAACAGCAAATAAACCCATTTCAGTGGAAAAACTGTATAAGGAAGGGAAGGTATCATGATTATGAATGACATTGTCAATAAGGACAGTAACATTTATGTTAAACAAGCAATTAACAAAAGTGTATGGAGATGTATGCTGAATACAAAATTATAACCAACTCCATGCAGCTCTGCCACAAAAATGGAAGAGGCATTTACTTAAAAGAGTAACAAATTAATTGGTTTGTCTGCCTCCAATGTAAAAACCATGCATGGCTTAAAGTGACTATAATAAACGGTCAAATGGATCAGTTCACTTAAGGTTCAAGATGGTTGGGAATAGATTTTTTTATGTCCCAATACCAAGGCAACCGGTTTATGAATTGATATACAAAACAACAAATGACACATCCATTCTTTTCAATTTAAAATTCTCGCCACAAAAAGAATGCTGAATTACATGGGGCATTGATCAGTCAGCCCTGTGCAGACTCTGCCACGAGGAACCGTAATCAATAGATCTCTTTTGGTGATGTCCATCCGTGGCACGTTTATGGAGTCAGGTCCAGGAGTCGTTCTTAAGTTATAATGTCTGTGTTCTGTTGGACCTAGAAACAGTACTGTTAGAAGATCTGAAAAACCACCATCAATCAATGAGAAATATGATTATTATTAATATGATTACACCGTTAGGTCAATCTCTGTAGAGAGGTACACGACCCTCATAAGACATCACTGTCAAATAGAAGGATGTATTACACAAGGAAATAGTCACATGTTATAGTACTGGGAGAGATGGGTTAGTCTGTGGACATCTGAGGGTTGGAATTAAGATTAGAGTGATTGGTCGATACACTTGGAGTCCAGTGCGATTATACATTCTGTATATACAGTACATGGCCAAAAGTATGTGGACACCTGCTTGTCGAACATCTCATTCCAAAACCATGGGCATTAATATAGAGTTGGTCCCCCCTTTGCTGCTATAACAGCCTCCACTCTTCTGGGAAGGCTTTCCACTAGATGTTAGAACATTGCTGCAGGGACTTGCTTCCATTCAGCCACGAGCGTTAGTGAGGTCGGGCACTGATGTTGGGCGATTAGGTCTGGCTCGCAGTCGGTGTTCCAATTCATCCCAAAGGTGTTTGATAGTGTTGAGGTCAGGGCTCTGTGCAGGCCAGTCAAGTTCTTCCACACTGATCTCGACAAACCATTTCTGTATGGACCAGGCTTTGTGCACGGGGGCATTGCCATGCAAAAACAGGAAAGCACCTTCCCAAACTGTTGCCATAAAGTTGGAAGCACATAATTGTCTAGAATGTAATTGTATTCTGTAGCATTAAGGTTTCCCTTCACTGGAACTAAGGGGCCTATCCCGAACCATAAAAAACAGCCCCAGAATGTTATTCCCCCTCCACCAAACTTTACAGTGTACTATGCTTTCGGGCAGGTAGCGTTCTCCTGGCATCCGCCAAACCTAGATTTTTCAGTCGGACTGCCAGATGGTGAAGCGTGTTTCATCACCCCAGAGAACACATTTCCACTGCTCCAGAGTCCAATGGCGGCAAGCTTTACACCACTCCAGCTTGGCATTGCGCATGGTAATCTTAGGCTTGTGGTTGATCCTAGACGTTTCCACTTCACAATAACAGCACTTAAAGTTGACCGGGACTGCTCTAGCAGGGCAGAAATTTGACAAACTGACTTGTTGGATATGTGACATTCTATGATGGTGCCAGGTTGAAGGTCATTGAGCTCTTCAGTAAGGCCATTCTACTGCCAAAGTGTCTATGGAGATTGCATGGATTTGTGCCTAATTTTATAAACCTGTCATCAACAGGTGAGGCTAAAATAGCCAAGTCCAGTAATTTGAAGGGGTGTTGACATACTGCTGTATATATAATGTATATATTGCATTTGGATGTTTTCCAGCAGATCCTCCAACCAGTAGGGGCATGAAATTAAATGGATATATGTAAAAAGGGGATTAGAAATTATGCAAGTAATGTTATTTGACACTCAATTATATCTGTTAGTTTCATAGCTTAGCTATTATTATTAAAAGCCAGTACTATGCTTGTGTGTGTGTGTGTGTGTGTCTGCAGAGACAGACCTGCAGGTCATACGGCTCTTTCTAGCCACTCAGCTCATCTTTTATTCCCCCCCCCTCTCTCTGTCTGTCTGTCTGTCTGTCTGTCTGTCTGTCTGTCTGTCTGTCTGTCTGTAGGACACTGGATGACCCTGTGCCTTATCAACCATGTCAACCCCCTCCCCCTTCCTCTTCCCTCTCTCCCCCACCCTGACCCTCCTGCCATGTTTCTCTCTGTGTCTGTTGATGAGCTGCTTGCTCCCCGTTTAATAATGCATGAGTGCGTGTTGTGTTTGTGTGAGTGTGTGTATGTCACCCCGACTACACGATGTGGTGGTACGACGCTGCAATGTTTTTGTGTGTGTGTTTTGTGTATGTTTTGTGTGTGTGTGTGTATGGGTCTGTTGTGTGTGTGTGTATGGGTCTGTTGTGTGTGTGTGTATGGGTCTGTTGTGTGTGTGTGTATGGGTCTGTTGTGTGTGTGTGTATGGGTCTGTTGTGTGTGTGTGTGTGTGTGTGTGTGTGTGTATGGGTCTGTTGTGTGTGTGTGTGTATGGGTCTGTTGTGTGTGTGTGTGTATGGGTCTGTTGTGTGTGTGTGTGTGTATGGGTCTGTTGTGTGTGTGTGTATGGGTCTGTTGTGTGTGTGTGTGTATGGGTCTGTTGTGTGTGTGTGTATGTTGTGTGTGTGTGTGTATATGGGTCTGTTGTGTGTGTGTGTGTGTATGGGTGTTGTGTGTCAGGGTAAATTGTCTTGTGGCTCAGCTGCAGCAGCAGTCTTCACTCCATCAGATTAGAAAGAGGAGCAGGTGCACTGGGAGAATGGTGCAGCAGTGTGTGTGCTGCTGGTAAAAGGATCCACTCTCACCGCATTGCTCTGTGTGCGTACATGTCTTTGTGGGAGTGTTGTCAGCTGTAAGATTGCTAGGACAGCACTCAGCTGGAACTGTCTAGTGTCTACCTGTCTAGTGTCTAGTGTCTACCTGTCTAGTGTCTACCTGTCTAGTGTCTACCTGTCTAGTGTGTCTAGTGTCTACCTGTCTAGTGTCTACCTGTCTAGTGTCTAGTGTCTACCTGTCTAGTGTCTACCTGTCTAGTTTCTAGTGTCTACGTGTCTAGTGTCTACCTGTCTAGTGTGTCTACCTGTCTACCTGTCTAGTGTCTACCTGTCTAGTGTCTAGTGTCTACCTGTACCTAGTGTCTAGTGTCTACCTGTCTAGTGTCTACCTGTCTACCTGTCTAGTGTCTACCTGTCTAGTGTCTAGTGTCTACCTGTCTACCTGTCTAGTGTCTACCTGTGACTAGTGTCTACCTGTCAAGTGTCTAGTGTCTAGTGTCTACCTGTTTAGTGTCTACCTGTCTACCTGTCTAGTGTCTACCTGTCTAGTGTCTAGTGTCTAGTGTCTACCTGTCTAGTGTCTACCTGTCTACCTGTCTAGTGTCTACCTGTCTAGTGTCTAGTGTCTACCTGTCTAGTGTCTACCTGTCTAGTGTACCTGTGTCTAGTGTCTAGTGTCTACCTGTCTAGTGTCTACCTGTCTAGTGTCTACCTGTCTACCTGTCTAGTGTCTACCTGTCTAGTGTCTACCTGTCTAGTGTCTACCTGTCTACCTGTCTAGTGTCTACCTGTCTAGTGTCTACCTGTCTAGTGTCTACCTGTCTAGTGTCTACCTGTCTCGTGTCTAGTGTCTCCCTGTCTAGTGTCTACCTGTCTGTCTACCTGTCTAGTGTCTACCTGTCTACCTGTCTAGTGTCTACCTGTCTCGCCTACCTGTCTACCTGTCTACCTGTCTAGTGTCTACCTGTCTACCTGTCTACCTGTATACTATCTACCTGTCTAGTGCCTACCTGTCTAGTGTCTGCCTGTCTGTCTACCTGTCTTGTGCCTACCTGTCTACCTGTCTAGTGCCTACCTGTCTAGTATCTACCTGTCTACCTGTACAGTGTCTACTTGTCTACCTGTCTTGTGCCTACCTGTCTAGTGCCTACCTGTCTAGTGTTTGCCTGTCTCGTGTCTACCTGTCTAGTGTCTACCTTTCTGTCTACCTGTCTAGTGTCTACCTGTCTGTGTGTCTACCTGTCTACCTGTCTAGTGTCTACCTGTCTAGTGTCTAGTGCCTACCTGTCTACCTGTCTAGTGTCTACCTGTCTAGTGCCTACCTAGTGCCTACCTGTCTAGTGTCTACCTGTCCTGTCTAGTGTCTACCTGTCTACCTGTCTAGTGTCTACCTGTCTACCTGTCTACGTGTCTACCTGTCTAGTGCCTACCTGTCTGTCTACCTGTACCTGTCTAGTGTCTACCTGTCTGTCTAGTGTGTCTACCTGTCTAGTGCCTACCTGTCTACCTGTCTAGTGTCTACCTGTCTGTCTACCTGTCTAGTGTCCTGTCTAGTGTCTACCTGTCTAGTGTCTACCTGTCTAGTGTCTACCTGTCTAGTGTCTAGTGTCTACCTGTCTACGTGTGTCTACCTGTCCTGTCTAGTGTCTACCTGTCTAGTGTGTCTACCTGTCTAGTGTCTACCTGTCTAGTGTCTAGTGTCTACCTGTCTGTCTACCTGTCTAGTGTCTACCTGTCTACCTGTCTAGTGTCTACCTGTCTACCTGTCTAGTGTCTACCTGTCTAGTGTCTACCTGTCTAGTGTCTAGTGTCTCCCTGTCTAGTGTCTACCTGAATAGTGTCTACCTGTCTACCTGTCTAGTGTCTACGTGTCTACCTGTCTAGTGTCTACCTGTCTAGTGTCTACCTGTCTAGTGTCTAGTGTCTACCTGTCTAGTGTCTAGTGTCTACCTGTCTAGTGTCTACCTGTCTAGTGTCTACCTGTCTAGGGTCTAGTGTCTACCTGTCTACCTGTATAGTGTCTACCTGTCTACCTGTCTAGTGTCTACCTGTCTAGTGCCTACCTGTCTAGTGCCTACCTGTCTAGTATCTACCTGTCTACCTGTCCAGTGTCTACCTGTCTACCTGTCTAGTGTCTACCTGTCTACCTGTCTGTGTCTACCTGTCTAGTGTCTAGGTGTCTACCGTGTCTACCTGTCTAGTGTCTACCTGTCTACCTGTCTAGTGTCTACCTGTCTACGTGTCTAGTGTCTACCTGTCTAGTGTCTCTAGTGTCTAGTGTCTACCTGTCTACCTGTCTAGTGTCTAGTGTCTACCTGTCTAGTGTCTACCTGTCTACCTGTCTAGTGTCTACCTGTCTAGTGTCTAGTGTCTAGTGTCTACCTGTCTAGTGTCTACCTGTCTAGTGTCTACCTGTCTAGTGTCTAGTGTCTACCTGTCTAGTGTACCTGTCTAGTGTCTACCTGTCTAGTGTATAGTGTCTACTTGTCTACCTGTACCTGTCTAGTGTCTTGTCTACATGTCTACCTGTCTGTGTGCCTACCTGTCTGTCTAGTGTCTACCTGTCTACCTGTCTAGTGTCTACCTGTCTAGTTGTCTACCTGTCTGTCTAGTGTCTAGGGTCTACCTGTCTAGTGTCTAGTGTCTACCTAGTCTGTCTACCTGTCTACCTGTGTCTACCTGTCTACCTGTCTAGTGTCTAGTGGTGTCTACCTGTCTAGTGTCTAGTGTCCTGTCTAGTGTCTAGTGTGTCTACCTGTCTAGTGTCTACCTGTCTAGTCTACCTGTCTACCTGTCTAGTGTCTACCTGTCTAGTGTCTACCTGTCTAGTGTCTAGTGTCTACCTGTCCTGTCTAGTGTCTACCTGTCTAGTGTCTACCTGTCTAGTGTCTACCTGTCTACCTGTCTAGTGTCTACGTGTCTACCTGTATAGTGTCTACCTGTCTAGTGTCTACCTGTCTAGTGTCTACCTGTCTAGTGCCTACCTGTCTAGTGTCTACCTGTCTAGTGTCTACCTGTCTAGTGCCTACCTGTCTACCTGTATAGTGTCTACTTGTCTACCTGTATTGTTTCTACATGTCTACCTGTCTGGTGCCTACCTGTCGAGTGTCTACCTGTCTAGTGTCTACCTGTCTAGTTTCTACCTGTCTAGTGTCTAGGGTCTACGTGTCTACGTGTCTAGTGTCTACCTGTCTAGTGTCTAGGGTCTATGTGTCTAGTGTCTACCTGTCTAGTGTCTAGTGTCTAGTGTCTACCTGTCTAGTGTCTACCTGTCTCGTGTCTACGTGTCTACCTGTCTAGTGTCTACCTGTCTACCTGTGCCTACCTGTCTAGTGTCTAGTGTCTACTGTCTAGTGTCTACCTGTCTAGTGTCTACCTGTCTAGTGTCTACCTGTCTAGTGTCTAGTGTCTACCTGTTTAGTGTCTACCTGTCTACCTGTCTGTGTACCTGTCTAGTGTCTACCTGTCTAGTGTCCTGTCTAGTGTCTACCTGTCTAGTGTCTACCTGTCTACCTGTCTAGTGTCTACCTGTCTACCTACCTTAGTGTCTACCTGTCTAGTGCCTACCTGTCTAGTGTCTACCTGTCTAGTGTGTCTACCTGTCTAGTGCCTGTCTGTCTACCTGTCTAGTGTCTACCTGTCTACCTGTCTAGTGTCTACCTGTCTAGTGTCTTGTGTCTACCTGTCTAGTGTCTACCTGTCTAAGTGTCTACCTGTCTAGTGTTTACCTGTCTACCTGTTATAGTGTGTCTACCCTGTCTACCTGTCTGTCTACCTGTCTACCTGTCTAGTGCCTACCTGTCTGTCTGTCTAGTGTCTACCTGTACCTAGTGTCTACTTGTCTACCTGTCTAGTGTCTACCTGTCTAGTGTCTACCTGTGTCTACCTGTCTAGTGTCTACCTGTCTAGTGTCTAGTGTCTACCTGTCTAGTGTCTACCTGTCTAGTGTCTACCTGTCTACCTAGTGTCTACCTGTCTAGTGTCTAGTGTCTAGTGTCTAGTGTCTAGTGTCTACCTGTCTAGTGTGTCTACCTGTCTAGTGTCTACCTGTCTACCTGTATAGTGTCTTCTTGTCTACCTGTCTAGTGTCTACCTGTCTAGTGCCTACCTGTCTACCTGTCTAGTGCCTACCTGTCTAGTATCTACCTGTCTACCTGTCCAGTGTCTAGTCCCTACCTGTCTAGTGTCTACCTGTCTAGTGTCTACCTGTCTAGTGCCTACCTGTCTACCTGTCTAGTGTCTACCTGTCTAGGTCCTACCTATCTACCTGTCTACTTGTCTAGTGCCAACCTGTCTACCTGTCTGCCTGTCTAGTGTCAACCTGTCTAGTGTCTACCTGTCTACCTGTCTAGTGTCTACCTGTCTATTGTCTACCTGTCTTGTGTCTACCTGTCTAGTGCCTACCTGTCTAGTGTCTACCTGTCTAGTGTCTACCTGTCTAGTGTATACCTGTCTACCTGAATAGTGTCTAGTGTCTACCTGTCTAGTGTCTCCCTGTCTAGTGTCTACCCTAGTGTCTAGTGTCAACCTGTCTAGTGTCTACCTGTCCAGTCTACCCATCAGTGTGGCTACCTGTCTAGTGTCTACCTGTCTACCTAGTGTCTACCTGTCTACCTGTCTAGTGTCTACCTGTCTACCTGTCTAGTGTCTACCTGTACCTGTAGTGTCTACCTGTCTACCTGTCTAGTGTCTACCTCTACCTGTGTAGTGTCTGTCTACCTGTCTAGGTGTCTACCTAGTGTCTACCTGTCATAGTGTCTACCTGTCTTCCTGTATATAGTTTCTACATGTCTAGGTGTCTACTTGTCTACCTGTCTAAGTGTCTACCTGTCTAGTGTCTACCCATCAGTGTCTACCTGTCTACCCTGTCTACCTGTCTAGTCTAGTGTCTACTGTCTGTCTAGTGTCTACCTGTCTAGTGCCTACCTGTCTAGTGTCTACCTGTCTAGTGTCTACCTGTCTAGTGTCTACCTGTCCTAGTGTCTAGTGTCTAGTGTCTACCTGTCCCATCAAGTGTCTCCCTTTCTACCTGTCCAGTGTCTAGTGTCTACCTGTCTAGTGTCTACCTGTCTAGTGTCTACCTATCTAGTGTCTACCCATCAAGTGTCTACCTGTCTGCCTGTCTAGTGTCTACCTGTCTAATGTCTACCTGTCTAGTGTCTACCCATCAAGTGTCTACCTGTCTAGTGTCTACCTGTCTAGTGTCTACCCATCAAGTGTCTACCTGTCTGCCTGTCTAGTGTCTACCATTTTATAAAAGTATTTGCCCCAGATGGGGTCAGGCAGGGTTTTAATTCCCCCGTGGTCCTCCACAGTATGGCTCCCTGCATGGGACAATCTTCCCTGCTAGTCTCTGACATACGCTACTCCACGTCTGTGTCTCTGGGCTGGCTGGGTCAATCTGTCACACCTCACGCCTGCCTGCCTGCCTGGTTGGCTGTCTATAAACACCCAGCTGGAAGGAACCAGGAACCAGCAGCTACCAATGCTCCACTGTCGCAGAACTCCCTCCACCCAGACTAGACACCCCCCCCTGTCCCTAACTGTCTACCTGTCTACACACACACACACACATATACACACACAAACAGATCCATCTTTTGAGTTTGTGTTTGTATGTGAGAGTTGAAGAGTGTGTCTGAAGCAGCCGAGAGATTGTTGTGTGTGAGTGTATGTATATATGTGTGTGTCAAGCAGTTGAGTGTTTCCTCTCTCTTCTCGCCAGTGCTTGTCTTCGTAAGAATGGTAACTGTAAGCCTGTCGTCAGAGCCTCTCTGTGGTAATGGTAACAGAACGCCTGTTAGAGCCTCTCTGAGGTAATGGTAACAGTAAGCCTGTCATCAGAGCCTCACTGTGGTAATGGTAACAGAAAGCCTGTCGTCAGAGCCTCTCTGTGGCAATGGTAACAGAAAGCCTGTCGTCAGAGCCTCTCTGTGGTAATGGTAACAGAAAGCCTGTTAGAGCCTCTCTGTAGTAATGGTAACAGAAAGCCTGTCGTCAGAGCCTCTCTGTGGTAATGGTAACAGAAAGCCTGTTTGAGCCTCTCTGTGGTAATGGTAACAGAACGCCTGTTAGAGCCTCTCTGTGGTAATGGTAACAGAAAGCCTGTTGGAGCCTCTCTGTGGTAATGGTAACAGAAAGCCTGTCATCAGAGCCTCTCTGTGATAATGGTAACAGAACGCCTGTTAGAGCCTCTCTGTGGTAATGGTAACAGAAAGCCTGTTAGAGCCTCTCTGTGGTAATGGTAACAGAAAGCCTGTCATCAGAGCCTCTCTGTGATAATGGTAACAGAACGCCTGTTAGAGCCTCTCTGTGGTAATGGTAACAGAAAGCCTGTTAGAGCCTCTCTGTGGTAATGGTAACAGAAAGCCTGTTAGAGCCTCTCTGTGGGAATGGTAACAGAAAGCCTGTCGTCAGAGCCTCTCTGTGGTAATGGTAACAGAAAGCCTGTCGTCAGAGCCGCTCTGTGGTAATGGTAACAGAAAGCCTGTTAGAGCCTCTCTGTGGTAATGGTAACAGAAAGCCTGTTGGAGCCTCTCTGTGGTAATGGTAACAGAAAGCCTGTCATCAGAGCCTCTCTGTGATAATGGTAACAGAACGCCTGTTAGAGCCTCTCTGTGGTAATGGTAACAGAAAGCCTGTTAGAGCCTCTCTGTGGTAATGGTAACAGAAAGCCTGTCATCAGAAGAGCCTCTCTGTGATAATGGTAACAGAAAGCCTGTCAGAGCCTCTCTGTGGTAATGGTAACAGAAAGCCTGTTAGAGCCTCTCTGTGGTAATGGTAACAGAAAGCCTGTTAGAGCCTCTCTGTGGGAATGGTAACAGAAAGCCTGTCGTCAGAGCCTCTCTGTGGTAATGGTAACAGAAAGCCTGTCGTCAGAGCCGCTCTGTGGTAATGGTAACAGAAAGCCTGTCGTCCCCACTCAATAGCTCCTCTTTGATCCTGAAGTAGTGGAAAAGTTATTTTCCGTCATCCAAGCCATTTCTCCTCAAAGGATTTTTCTTCTCTCTCTCTCGCTGTCTCTCTCTCTCTCGCTCTCTCGCTCTCTCTCTCGCTCTCTCTCTTTCTCTCTCTTTCTCTCTCCCTCGCTCTCTCTGTCTCTCTCTCTGTCTCTCTCTCTGTCTCCCTCTCTGCCTCTCCCTCACTCACTCTCTCTGTCTCTCTCTCTCTCCTCTCTCTCTCTCTCTCTCTCATTTAAATTTTGGGATGGGAAACATGTTAACAAAGCAAGTGAAGTAGATAATAAACAAAAGTGAAATAAAAAATAAAAATTAATAGTAAACAATACACTAACAAAAGTTCCAAAAGAATAATGACATTTCAAACGTCATAGTGTGCAAATAGTTAAAGTACAAAAGAGAAAATAAATAAACATAAATATGTGTTGTATTTACAATGGTATTTGTTCTTCACTGGTTGCCCTTTTCTTGTGGCAACAGGTCACAAATCTTGCTGCTGTAATGGCTCACTGTGGTATTTCACCCTGTAGATATCGGAGTTTATCAAAATTGGGATTGTTTTCAAATTCTTTGTGTATCTGTGTAATCTGAGGGAAATATGGGCCATATATTTGGCAGGGGGTTAGGAAGTGCAGATCAGTTTTGTGGGCAGTGTGCACATAGCCTGTTTTCTCTTGAGAGCCAGCTCTGCCTACGGTGGCCTTTCTCAATAGCAAGGCTATGCTCACTGAGTCTGTACATTGTCAAAGCTTTCCTTAAGTTTGGCTCAGTCACAGTGGCCAGCTATTCTGCCACTGTGTACTCACTGTTTGGGAACAAATATCATTCTAGTTTGCTCCGTTTTTTTGTTAATTCTTTCCAATATGTCAAGTAATGATCTTTTTGTTTTCTCATGATTTGGTTGGGTCTAATTGTGTTTCTGTCCTGGGGCTCTGTGGGGTCTGTTGGTGTTTGTGAGCTTGCATAGTAACAGAATAGGGGACTCTTCTCCAGGTTTATCTCTCTGTGGGTGATGGCTTTGTTATGGAAGGTTTGGGAACCGCTTCCTTTTAGGTGGTTGTAGAATTTAATGCCTCTTTTCTGGATTTTGATCATTAGCGGGTATCTGCCTAATTCTGCTCTGCATGAATTATTTGGTGTTTAACGTTGTACACGGAGGATATTTTTGCAGAATTCTACATGTAGAGTATCAATTTGGTGTTTGTCCCATTTTCTGTGAATTCTTGGTTGGTGAGTGGACCCCAGACCTCACTCTCTCCCTCTCATCAATTGAATTCGGTAGACTTTATTGACATGGCAAGTTAAATTACTTACATTGTCAAAGTATACAAATAGCAAAGATGGTGGGACCAACAGTAATAATAATAATAATAATAATAATAGTAGTAGTGGAAATGTGTTTACCATTAGAACATCTTCAACACCAATACTAATGGGACCAAATTACATTAACAAATAGTAGTAGACCAGTCTCAACCTGAGTGAGAAGACACATGACATGGTAGTAGACCAGTCTCAACCTGAGTGAGAAGACACATGACATGGTAGTAGACCAGTCTCAACCTGAGTGAGAAGACACATGACCTGGTAGTAGACCAGTCTCAACCTGAGTGAGAAGACACATGACATAGTTGTAGACCAGTCTCAACCTGAGTGAGAAGACACATGACATGGTAGTAGACTCTTCTCAACCTGAGTGAGAAGACACATGACCTGGTAGTAGACCAGTCTCAACCTGAGTGAGAAGACACATGTCCTGGTAGTAGACCAGTCTCAACCTGAGTGAGAAGACACATGACCTGGTAGTAGACCAGTCTCAACCTGAGTGAGAAGACACATGACCTGGTAGTAGACCAGTCTCAACCTGAGTGAGAAGACACATGACCTGGTAGTAGACCAGTCTCAACCTGAGTGAGAAGACACATGACATGGTAGTAGACCAGTCTCAACCTGAGTGAGAAGACACATGACCTGGTAGTAGACAGTCTCAACCTGAGTGAGAAGACACATGACATGGTAGTAGACCAGTCTCAACCTGAGTGAGAAGACACATGACCTGGTAGTAGACCAGTCTCAACCTGAGTGAGAAGACACATGACATAGTTGTAGACCAGTCTCAACCTGAGTGAGAAGACACATGACATGGTAGCATGGTAGTAGACTCTTCTCAACCTGAAGTGAGAAGACACCATGACACACCTGGTAGTAGACCAGTCTCAACCTGAGTGAGAAGACACATGACCTGGTAGTAGACCAGTCTCAACCTGAGTGAGAAGACACATGACCTGGTAGTAGACCAGTCTCAACCTGAGTGAGAAGACATGACATAGACCAGTCTCAACCTGAGTATGTGACCTGGTAGTAGACCAGTCTCAACCTGAGTGAGAAGACACATGTCCTGGTAGTAGACCAGTCTCAACCTGAGTGAGTAGTAGACCAGTCTCACCATGACACACCTGGTAGTAGACCAGTCTCAACCTGAGTGAGAAGACACCTGGTAGTAGACCAGTCTCAATGACATGAGTAGTAGACTCTTCTCAACCTGAGTGAGAAGACACATGACCTGGTAGTAGACCAGTCTCAACCTGAGTGAGAAGACACATGTCCTGGTAGTAGACCAGTCTCAACCTGAGTGAGAAGACACATGACCTGGTAGTAGACCAGTCTCAACCTGAGTGAGAAGACACATGACCTGGTAGTAGACCAGTCTCAACCTGAGTGAGAAGACACATGTCCTGGTAGTAGACCAGTCTCAACCTGAGTGAGAAGACACATGTCCTGGTAGTAGACCAGTCTCAACCTGAGTGAGAAGACACATGACCTGGTAGTAGACCAGTCTCAACCTGAGTGAGAAGACACATGACCTGGTAGTAGACCAGTCTCAACCTGAGTGAGAAGACACATGACCTGGTATTAGACCAGTCTCAACCTGAGTGAGAAGACGCATGTCCTGGTAGTAGACCAGTCTCAACCTGAGTGAGAAGACACATGACCTGGTAGTAGACCAGTCTCAACCTGAGTGAGAAGACACATGACCTGGTAGTAGACCAGTCTCAACCTGAGTGAGAAGACACATGACCTGGTAGTAGACCAGTCTCAACCTGAGTGAGAAGACGCATGACATGGTATGAAAGACAACTAATTGGGAACTACTATTGACATAACACTTTTCACTGGCTGTCCCTCAGGTTGTGTCAGGAGGACAGATATTTGGTCTCTGTCTCTACCTCTCCCCTGGAGCAGAGAGAGCACAGCCTGTCCTCTCTGGGCAACCAAATTTGTCTGTCAACAATTTATATTTGTCATCCTGATTTCTGGACCTATTTTGGAATATCATTATATATTTATTTTTTTAGGTTAACGGTCAGAGCCCAGGTCTAACAGAACCTGTGCAGATGATCTAAATGCTGCTGTAACTCCTCCTTGGTGGGAGACAGCAGAACCAGGTCATCTGCGTACAGCAGACACTTGATTTCAGTGTTGTGCAGGGTGAGACCAGGTGCTGCCGATTCTTCTAATGTTTTTGCCAATTCATTAATGTAGATGTTAAATAGCGTTGGACTTATTGGGCAGCCCTGTTTCACTCCACATCTCTGAGAGAAGAAGTCTGTTTGCTTGATGCCAATTTTAACCACACGTTTATTTTTGTGTACATTGATTTAAAAACATCATATGTTTTCCCTCCATTACCACTTTCTATTACTTTATAAAAAAGACCTTTGTGCCAAATTGAATCAAATGCTTTCTTGAACTCTACAAAACACGAGCAGATTGTACCTTTGTTTTGGTTTACTTGTTGTTCAATTAGAGGTTGGAGGGTGGAAATGTGTTCATCAAGGAAATTATGTAGTCTGCTCTTTATGAAACTGCAGAGAATTTTCCCCAAGTTGCTGTTAAGGCAAATTCCTCTTATTATTTGGGTCAAATTTGTCTCCGTTTTTATAGGTTGATGTGATCAATCCTTGGTTCCAAGTTTTGGGGAAAATACCTGCAGTGAGGATAATGTTGAGGAGTTTGAGTATAGCCAATTTGAATTTGTGGTCTGTATATTTGATCATTTTATTTAAAATACCATCGGCACCACAGGCCTTTTTAGGTTGGAGAGTGCATAGTTTTCCCAATAATTATTCTTCTGTAATTGGGGTATCCACAGGATTCTGATAGTCTTTGACTGCTGATTCAAGGATTTATAATTTTTCTTGTATATCTTTTTGTTCGGGGCTCTTTGTTGTATCGCTGTAGAGGTGAGTGATTTCTCCACACATCCCTACCTTGGATAGCCAATTCCTCATGATGAGGTTTGTTTAATGTATTCAAATTCTCCCAGAAGTGGTTTGATTCTATGGATTCCTCAATTCCATCCAGCTGATTTCTAATGTGCTGTTCCTTTTTTGTTCTCAGGGTGTGTTTTGTATTGCTTCAGTGTTTCCCCATATTGAAGGTGTATATTTTTGTTGTCTGGTTCTGTGTTTTTGATTAAATATATTTCTCCAATCATTATCAAACCATTTTTCATTCTCTATTATTTTTTGGTTTGCTCTTATGTTTAGATTAGCCAAGGAGGATAATTAGTAAAATATACAGTTCTGTTCCAAACGGCCAAATGTACACCTTCATTGCTGTAGGAGAATGTTCAGGCTAAAACATTGTCCAGGAGAGATTGTATTTTTTGGCAACTAATTGCCATCTATAGGCCTGTTTAGTACCATGTCATTTATTGGGCCATGATGCTTCATGTTTGTGTTCCGCTCTTCTCAGATACACTGTGGTTTTACTGTGGTCTGAGAGAGGTGTTAGTGGGCCGACTGTGAAGGCTCTGAGAGAGGTGTTAGTGGGCTGACTGTGAAGGCTCTGAGAGACTCTGGGTTGGTCTGAGAGGGGTGTTAGTGGGCTGACTGTGAAGGCTCTGAGAGACTCTGGGTTTTGGTCGGTGAGGAAGTAGTCTACAGTGCTGCTGCCAAGGGATGAGCTGTAGGTGTACCTACCAAAAGAGTCCCCTCTCAGCCTACCATTGACTATGTACAGACCCAGTGTTCGACAGAGCTTCAGGAGCTGTACTCCATTTTAGTTTTTCACTTTGTCATAGTTTTTTCTTGGGGGGTATGTGGGGAGGGAAAGGTTATTACTTCCCAGTAGGTGTTTATCCTCATGACTGTTAATAGTGTCTTGTTCTTCTGCTGTTCTAGCATTCAGGTCTCCACAGACCAGTACGTTGCTTTGGGCCTGAATGTGACTTTTCTCCCCCTCTAGAATGTAGAAAGTCTCTTCATTGAAGTCGGATGACTCTGAGGGGGGAATGTATGTGGCACAGAGGAAGACGGTTTTATCTGCCAAGAGCCTCCTTTAACCAGATAAAGATTTCTCCTGTTTTGATCAACTCGATTTAATTAGTTAGTTCAGATTTATACCATATTAGATTTCCCCTGAGTATCTGCCCTGTTTGATTCCTTTTAATTTGATGGAGGGTAGGATTCTCTCCCTATAAGCTAGTGGACAGCCAGTGGAAACATCACCTCTGCACCATGTTTCCTGTAGTACTACAATATCAACGTCAATTTCTTTCAGGAAGTCTGGGTTTCTGCTCTTTATCCCAAAAGCAGAGGACTTCAAGCCTTGTAAATTCCAACATGCAACGTAAAAATATTTCATAATTTTGTTTCTTTCCTTCAAATAAGATAAACACTCACAGTCCAACAAGAACTATTAAAATATGATTTTTCAATGAACGTAAACTCTTATTATGCAAATGTAATTTGTTTATCATTTAAGATAGCATTTGTGTCATGCCACTTGGGTGGATGTAGTATGAGGAGAGTGGAGTTCTTGTGCTCATCTTACTATGACCCTTGGCCTATCACATGTGATAGGCTGGGCCAGTTGCTCCTCTCACAGACCGTGAGTAGCTCTGCCTGCCGGGCTGTGGCTCCTCCAGGTGTGGATCTGCGGTGGGGGGGAGGGGGGTGTTAGGCTTTGTCTAGTTGGGTCTGAAGCTGGGCTGGGGTGGTCTGTGCTGCGCTGGCTGTGGTGGGCATTGAGGTTGTGGCCATGGCCGGGGTGTTGTCTCTGTGATCTCGGTGGGGTGGAGATTGCTCCGCTGTTCCTGGGTTGAGAGGTCGGGTTGCGGTTTAAAGCGTCAACCTTGAGAGTCTTGGCAAGGATGTCTCCCTGTACAGGTGAACATGGTCATAGAGACAGTCCAGATCGAGGGTGGGATGGTGGTCCAGGTGTACATTGGGTCCCAAGGCACAGTCCTGGGAGAGGCTGGCATTTATTATTTGGATTGTGGGAGGGTATTCTCTCTCTCTCTCTCTCTCTCTCTCTCTCTCTCTCTCTCTCGACAGAGGAGAACTCCTCCTCTCCTCCTTTGCCTCTGAATGCAGACATTTAGGTAGTCATGTGTGTGTTTGCTTGCACAGCACCGTGTGAGTGTGTGAGTGTGTGTTCTCGCCAGGCGGTCTGTTCATTAGCCGCTTGTGTTTGGTAGCTGTTCACACCTTGGCAAGACTGCCTGTCTTTCTCCTGTCTGTCTGAGAAGACACTGTCAATACTATGTGGTGAGTAATATTGTGGTCCTTGTATTGTGTGTTGAGGCAGCCAGGTCACCCTTGATACAACTCGGTATTGGACGTCCATCCAGGATGTCAGGAGATGACGTGGAAACTGGCCACTAGGAGCAACAGTGAGCACTGTTACCTTCAAATAGGTTTGGGTTTTTCTGGGGCCTTGTGGATGGTAGTGGGCATAACCATCTGCCTCTTATGCCAAAGGTTGCATGTTCAAATCCAGCAAAATCATTTTTTAATTTTTTATGTTCAAGCCTATCCCAAACCTTAACCTTAACCCTTACCTTAACCAAACCTTAACCCTTACCTGACCTTAACTAAACCTTAACCCTTACCTTAACCAAACCTTAACCCTTACCTTAAACAAAGCTTAACCCTTACCTTAACCAAACATTAACGCTTACCTTAAAAGGTCGGAGTTAATGCCTAAACATAACCTTAAACACTTCAAGTTTGGAACAACTTTGAAAGTGACATTTGAGAATCATGGATGAACGCCTAATTCTGACGTGAGACTGTGAGAGCTGGTTGTGTTGAGGTCATTGTGTGTTGTGTGTTATTGTTGTTTGTGCAATGGGAAGGAGAATGTATGGCTTCTCAAGGGTACAGAAGAGGCTATTGGTGTGTGTATGTGTTATACTGTTGTTTGTTTGTGAGTGTGTGAGATAGTGTGAAGGTGACTCCAGGGTTCTGTCATGTCTAAGCTAATCCTCTGGACCACTTCCAGCTCCTCCCCCAGGGCTCTGCCACCAGCCAATCAAAAAGTAGGATTTAATTGCATCCAAAATAGGGCCCATGCCGTGCACACACACAAACATAAACACACACACACTCGTCTTTTTTAGGAGTGCATATTCCCCAATCGCCAATGGAGCACCTTCAAGTAAGGAAAGGCTTGGCAGAGCATCTATCATTCTTTCTTATCTCTATTCCTCCTTTCTCTTTTCCCCCTCCATTTTCATCTCCCCTTTCTCCGTTCCTCCTTACTCTCCCTGTCCCTAGCCTTCCCTCCCAACCCGTAAACATTACACTCACAGAAGTTCCAAAATAATAGACATTTCAAATGTCATATGTCTATATACAGTGTTGTAACGAAAATAGTTTAAGTACACAAGGGAAAATAAATAAACATAAATATGGGTTGTATTGACAATGGTGTTTGTTGTTCACTGGTAGCCCTTTTCTTGTGGTAACAAATCTTGCTGCTGTGATGGCACACTGTGGTATTTCACCCAGCAGATATGGGAGTTTATCAAAATTGGGTTTGTTTTAAAATTCTGTGTGTATCTGTGTAATCTGAGGGAAATATGCCTCTCTAATATGGTCAAACATTTGGCAGGAGGTTAGGAAGTGCAGTTCAGTTTCCACCTCATTTGTGGGCAGTGAGCACATAGCCTGTCTTCTCTTGAGAGCCATGTCTGCCTACGGCGGCCTTTCTCAACAGCAAGGATATGCTCACTGAGTCTGTACATAGTCAAAGCTTTCCTTATGTCTGGGTCAGTCACAGTGGTTAGTTATTCTACCAATGTGTACAATTAAGTATATTTTTGTCTTCTCATGATTTGGTTGGTTCTTATTGTGTTGCTGTCCTGGGGCTGTGTGGGGTGTGTTTGTGTTTGTGAACATAGAAATCATAGCTTGCTTAGAGGACTCTTTACCAGGTTCATCTCTCTGTATGTGATGGTTTTGTTATGGAAGGTTTGGGAATCGCTTCCTTTTTATTTTTTATTACACCTTTATTTAACTAGGAAAGTCAGTTAAGAACGTCTCTTTTCTGGATTTGAATAATTAGCGGGTATCGGCCTAATTTTGCTCGGCATGCATTAGTTGGTGTTCTACGTTGTACAGGGTAGATATTTTTGCAGAATTCTGCATGCAGAGTGTCAATTTTGTGTTTGTCCCATTTTGTGAATTCTTGGTTGGTGAGCGGACCCCAGACATCACATCCATAAAGGGCAGTGGGTTCTATAACTGATTCAAGTATTTTTAGCCAGATCCTAATTGGTGTGTCAAATTGTATGTTCCCTTTGATGGCATAGAAGGCCCTTCTTGCCTTGTATCTCAGCTCATTCACAGCTTTCTGGAAGTTACCTGTGGCTCTGATGTTTAGGCCGAGGTATGTTTAGTTTTTTGTGTGCTCTCAGGCAATGGTGTCTAGATGGAATTTGTATTTGTGGTCCTTTGGAACACCATTATTTTTGTCTTCCTGAGATTTACTGTCAAGGCCCAGGTCTGACAGAATCTGTGCAGAAGATCTAGGTGCTGCTGTAGGCCCTCCTTGGTTGGTGACAGAAGCATCAGATCATCAGGAAAAAGTAGACATTTGACTTTAGATTCTAGTAGGGTGAGGCCATGTCCTACAGACTGTTCTGGTGCCCTCGCCAATTCGTTGATATGTATATTGAAGAGGGTTGGGCTTAAGCTGCATCCCTGTCTCACCCCACGGCCCTGTGGAAAGAAATGTGTGTTTTTTGTCAATTTTCACCACACACTACATGGATTATATACTGACGTATGTTTTTCCCCTAACACCATTTTCTATCAATTTGTATAGCAAATTGTTGTATTTTTCTTTGGTTTTCTTTTTGAACTTTTTAGATTTGATAGGGAAGCTGAGAGGTCAGATATAATGTTTAGGTTGTCTACTGCCAAGTTTACACCTTCACTATTACAGTGGAACGTTTTGTCCAGGAAATTGTCTAAATGGGATTGAATTGGTTGTTGCCTAGTTGTTTTTTGGTGGGTTTCCACACTACTCTCCTTCCGTCTCGAATCAAATCAAACTTTATATGTCACATACACGGTTAGCAGATGTTAACGCGAGTGTAGCGAAATGCTTGTGCTTCTAGTTCCGACCATGCAGTAATATCTAACAAGTAACCTAACAAATTCACAACACCTACCTTATACACACAATTGTAAAGGAATGAATAAGAATATGTACATAAAAATATACAGTGGGCAAAAAAGTATTTAGTCAGCCACCAATTGTGCAAGTTCTCCCACTTAAAAAGATGAGGCATGTCATTTTCATCATAGGTACACTTTAACTATGACAGACAAAATGAGAAAAAAAAATCCAGAAAATCACATTGTAGGATTTTTAATTAATTTAATGAATCTCTCCCTTTCCTGTCCCTTCTCTCTCTCTGTTCCTCCCCCTTCTCTCTCTGTTCCTCCCCCTTCTCTCTCTGTTCCTCCCCTTCTCTCTCAGTTCCTCCCCCTTCTCTCTCTGTTCCTCCCCCTTCTCTCTCTGTTCCTCCCCCTTCTCTCTCTCTGTTCCTCCCCATTCTCTCTCTCTCAGTTCCTCCCCCTTCTCTATCTTCGTTCCTCCCCCTTCTCTCTCCCTGTTCCTCCCCCTTCTCTCTCCCCATTCCTCCCCCTTCTCTCTCTCTGTTCCTCCCCCTTCTCTCTCTCTGTTCCTCCCCCTTGTCTCTCTCTGTTCCTCCCCCTCCCATTCTCTCTCCGTTCCTCCCCCTTATCTCTCTCCGTTCCTCTCGCTCTCTGTTCCTCCCCTTCTCTCTCTCTGTTCCTCCCCCTTGTCTCTCTCTGTTCCTCCCCCTCCCATTCTCTCTCCGTTCCTCCCCCTTATCTTTCTGTTCCTCTCGCTCTCTGTTCCTCCCCCTCTCACTCTCTCTGTTCCTCCACCTCCCTGTCTCTAAACTCTATTGACTCAGATCTCTGAAAAATACTGATTACAATCTTCACAGTGTGTGTGTGTGTGTGTGTGTGTGTGTACAGGGAGCAAGCAAGATAGTGTGTGATAACTTATTACCAGACAGGTGGAAAATCTGCACATCTCCCTATATCTCTATCTTCCAAGTAGGACACATCTCTCTATCCTCCAAGTAGGACACATCTCTCTATCCTCCAAGTAGGACACATCTCTCTATCCTCCAAGTAGGACACATCTCTCTATCCTCCAAGTAGGACACATCTCTCTATCCTCCAAGTAGGACACATCTCTCTATCCTCCAAGTAGGACACATCTCTCTATCCTCCAAGTAGGACACATCTCTCTATCCTCCATGTAGGACACATGCTAATGTAGAAAATACACATCTTTATTCACAACACACACATACATACACACACACAGCAGGGTATCACACAAGGCAGTAGGCTAAGCACAAATGTTCGTTCCATAATGCAATTAGCGGGAAAACACCATTGTCAAAAGCGCACCGGAAATGCAAGCGGTTTCATGTGACCGAGATGGAAATATCTGTTCAAAATGTAGAAAGAGGGAGATCTAATATGCAACAAGTAGAGTGGGGTGCTAATATGACTGGGATTATCCCTTTGGCTACTGGACAATGTTTAAGTTTATTTTTACAAAATGCATACTGCCTCCAGATCATTGCAAAGTGCTGTGTGACGTGCTGGGGAAGCCTGCCTTCCATTACCTGTGCGTTTGCTGTTTGACATGCTGTAGCAGCAGCTCTTGCACTGTCTGACAGATTTTCCATTGAAAGGCTCTGTATCTGTATACTGTAGGTGTGTGATAAATAAGATGCATAACCAATATACTGCACACGCAACAATTTAATTCCACTAAATTATGCAAATGAACCTATAGACCGATACACATGACCAGTCAAATATATTTCCATATTTTAAGAGGCTGAAAGGCATTATTTCGGCAAACTTATTTATTGGCTTTTCCATTTTTTTATCGGCCAAAAGCTGGCTATTACCGGCTACGGAAACCCTGACACATGCATGCAGGCTCACACACACACACAGTTTCTACCCTGAGGCGCCCTGTGTGATCAATCAGTCAATTTAAAGGGTCTGGCAGCTGAGATGGGAGCCTTGATGTGATCAATAAACAACTGAAAAGCCAGTATGACACACACACACACACACACACACACACACACACACACACACACACACACACACACACACACACACACACACACACACACACACACACACACACACACACACACACACACACACACACACACACACACACACACACACACACACACACACATATAGGAGGACAAAGGGGTCAAATCCCAGACAAAGAGCGGGTGACTATAAGCAGCTAAGGAGAGAGAAGGAGAGAGAGAGACAAGGCAAGAAGGGCCTTCTATGCCATCAAAAGGAACATCAAATTTGACATACCAAGGATCTGGCTTGAATCGGTTACAGAACCCATTGCCCTTTATGGTTGTGAGGTCTGGGATCTGCTCACCAACCAAGAATTCACAAAATGGGACAAACACCAAATTGAGACTCTGCATACAGAATTCTGAATTCTGAAAAACCCCCACAAAAAAACCATCAAATAATGCATGCAAAGCAGAATTAGGCCGATACCCGCTAATGATCCAAATTCTGGAACTGCCTAAAATGCATGCATTTCCTTTGGCTCCCGGGTGGCACAGTGGTCTAAGGCACTGCATCTCAGTGCAAGAGGCATCACTCCAGTCCTTGGTTAGATTCCTGGCTGTATCACATCCGGCTGTGATTGGGAGTCCCGTAGGGCAGTGCACAATTGGCCCAGTGTCGTCCGGGTTTGGCCTGGGAAGGCCGTCATTGTAAATAAGAATTTGTTCTTAACTGACTTTCCTAGTTAAATAAAGGTTAAATAAAAAATAGAAAGGAAGCAAAAAGCCATCACTTACAGAGAGATGAACCTGGAGAAGAGTCCCCTAAGCAAGCTGGTCCTGGGGCTCTGTTCACAAACACAAACAGACCCCCACAGATCCCCAGGACAGCAACACAATGAGACCCAACCAAAACATGACAAATCAGTAACAAAAAAACTGAGCGAACTAGAATGCTATTTGTCCCTAAACAGAGAGTACACAGTGGCAGAATACCTGATCATTGTGACTGACCAAAACTTAAGGAAAGCTATGACTATGTACAGAATCAGCGAGCATAGCCTTGCTATTGAGAAAGGCCGCCGTAGGCGCTCAAGAGAAGACAGGCCATGTGCACACTGCTCACAAAATGAGATGGAAACTGAGCTGCACTTCCTAACCTCCTGCCCAATGTATGACCATATTAGAGACAAATATTTCCCTCAGATTACACAGATCCACAAAGAATTTGAAAACAAACCCAACTTTGATAAACTCCCATATCTATTGGATGAAATACCACAGTGTACCATCACAGCAGCAAGATCTGTGACCTGTTGCCACAAGAAAAGGGCAACCAGTGAAGAACAAACACCATTGTAAATACAACCCATATTTATGTTTTATTTATTTTCCCTTTTGTACTTTAACAATTTGCACATCACTACAACACTGTACAGTATATAGACATAATGACATTTGAAATGTCTTTAGTCTTTTGTAACTTCTGTGAGTGTAATATTTACTATTAATTAATTTGGTTTATTTCACTTTTGTTTATTATCTATTTCACTTGCTTTGGCAATGTTAACGTATTTTTCCCATGCAAATAAAGCACTTGAATTGAATTGAATTGAGGGAGAGAGAGACAGAGAGAGACAGAGAGATGGGACGGGGATAAGGATAAGGAGGGTGAATGAGGACAGACTGAAACAGAGAGGAGATAAGAGCGGGACTGTGTAGGTTTTGGAGACCGAAGACAGGAAGACGGAGAAGAAATGCACAGAGAGATCGGAGAATAGAGAGTATCTGGGTCTTTAATGTCTGTCCTATGACCTTGTTTAACAGTTCCGAGCTACAAGGACAGCAGGATGGTGGGATGGTTGGAAGATAAGAGAGATGTGCATGTATATCTTGTTTATTTTATCCTCCACTGAACCTGTTGGACATAACTCATATCTGGATATCTGTTATTTTTGCAACCTTTTGGTTTTTAAACAACTAATTGGCTGATGTTGGTTCAATTATTTGAATTCCATTTTGTTCAGGTTTTTTCTTTGCGCACATTGCACATCCTGGAGATAAATCAGATCCAGCCTCAGCTGTGCGATGTAGTAGGGAGTTGTAGTTTCCAACAGGCCAATATTCTACATATTTTAGCACATAAAACATGGTATTAACTTCAATGACCATAATCCATTGCGCCATCTACTTGTCCGGTCTGAGACCTGAATGCTTTTTACCTTGACGAACTACTAAAATAGGGATTTTGTGAGACAGCATTGGAGCAGCTCTGTAGACATGAGATTATGACTTGGAATTAAAGAATAAAGTCATAAAATGTAATATACACAACAATTGAAATATTTTATTAAAGTAAAGTAGTGTGAATAAATGATGGTTAATAAGTGATAAGTAGTAATGGGCAGTCACTACCATCATGGGACTTTTATTAAATGTTTCAGTCTGTGTTGTTACAGCATTCAACCCACATAATTGAAACCGAAATTGAAAATCCGTGATTATTTTGTAATAATCAAACCGAAACTGGACTGACCTCAAAAAGCACTAATCGCTCAGCAGTAGTTAATATATACTGCAAGAGAACACGCAATGTTCTGTCCAGAATACATAAACCACAGAGCTCTCTCCTTCCTAAAGGACTGCAGTACACTGAGTCTGTTTGTCTATCTGGCTCTGGACTGCTCCTCTCCTAAACTGTAGATAGATTAGGCTGTATTGGTGTGTGTGTGTGAGAGAGAGAGCGTTAGAATTTGTTATAATAGAACAGATGTACAGGATCTGTCATGTCTGTGCACTTCGGAGAGTTGGAATAGTAGTAAGGTAATATCATAAGTGCATACTCGCCACACACACACGTTTCCCTTAAACACTCTGTGTATGTGGCTTCATGAGAAAATCCTACCTCTCTCTTTTCTCTGTCTCTCGATAGCTTCCATAGACTCTCCAGATGCCTTTCAACCACTGTAGAATGAGTTATCATGGGCCAGGAGCCAGAGAATTAGAGTTTCTCTCTGCAGGAAAAGCACTTAACCTCAGTGCCCTATGTGTAATCACGAGCCATTAACAACCCCTCATCGATACCACACCATGTGCACTACAGTTGTATAATGCTAGATAGAGCAGCTGCTCCTTTGAGTCCATCTATCATATTAATAGTCAACAGTCATAGCTAGTTTTGGATAGCTGCTGTATGCTAATGACTGCTAGTGAGCTTCATTAAAGACATGCTTTGGTGACTAAAAAACATTTTTTTATATTTGATTTGTGCTTTGGGCTGTATGTGTCAATGTGTAGTTCATACATGCAACTATATGAACAAAGTTATTGTCTTACCTCAAAGTGACTGTTTATTGGAAGCTGAGCGGCACCGTTTTCCCGACATTTCCCCTCACTTGGGCCAGCTCCCTATCATTTCCAGTTCTGGCCAATGAGCTTCAGCCCCTTGCATTTTATTTATTGATTTATTTTGATTTATTTCACCTCTATTTAACCAGGTAAGCTAGTTGAGAACAAGTTCTAATTTACAACTGCGACCAGGCCAAGATGTACAAGTGTACAGTCAATAACACAATAGAACAACAACAAAAAAGTCTATATACAGTCTATATACAGTGTGTGCAAATGGCGTGAGGTGGTAAGGCAATAAATAGGCCACAGCGAAGTAATTACAATTTAGCAAATGAACACTGGAGTGATAGATGAGCAGATGATGATGTGCAAGTAGAAATACTGGTGTGCAAAAGAGCAGAAAAGTAAATAAAAACAATATGGGGATGAGGTAGGTAGATTTGGTGGGCTATTTACAGATGGACTATGTACAGCTGCAGCAATCGGTTAGCTGCTCAGATAGCTGATGTATAAAGTTAGTGAGGGAAATATAAATCTCCAGCTTCAGCGATTTTTGCAATTCGTTCCAGTCATTGGCAGCAGAGAACTGGAAGGAAAGGTGGCCAAAGCAGGTGTTGGCTTTGGGGATGACCAGTGAGATATACCTGCTGGAGCGAGTGCTATGGGTGGGTGTTGTTATCGTGACCAGTGAGCTGAGATAAGGCGGAGCTTTACCTAGCATAGACTTATAGATGACCTGGAGCCAGTGGGTCCGGCGACGAATATGTAGCGAGGGCCAGCCGACTAGAGCATACAGGTCTCATGGGCTTTGGTGACCAAACAGATGGCACTGTGATCGACTGCATCCAGTTTGCTGAGTAGAGTATTGGAAGCTATTTTGTAAATGACATCGGCGAGGTCGAGGATCGGTAGGATAGTCAGTTTTACGAGGGTATGTTTGGCGGCAGAACCGTCCAGAGCAGTGATGCTAGTCGGGCGGGCGGGTGTGGTCAGCGAACGGTTGAAAAGCATGCATTTTATTTTACTGGTGTTGAAGAGCAGTTGGAGGCCACGGAAGGAGTGTTGTGTGGCATTGAAGCTCGTTTGTTAACACAGTGTCCAATGAAGGGCCAGATGTATACAGAATGGTGTCGTCTGCATAGAGGTGGATCAGGTAATCACCCGCAGTAAGAGCGACATTATATACAGAGAAAATATTCGGACCGAGAATTTAACCCTGTGGTACCCCCATAGAGACTGCCAGAGGTCCGGACAACAGGCCCTCCGATTTGACACACTGAATTCTGTCTGAGAAGTAGTTGGTGAACCAGGCGAGGCAGTCATTTGAGAAGCCAAGGCTGCTGAGTCTGTCGATAAGAATGCGGTGATTGACAGAGTCAAATGCCTTGGCCAGGTCGATGACGATGGCTACACAGTATTGTCTTTTATCGATGGTGGTTATGATATCATTTAGTACCTGGAGCGTGGCTGAGGTGCACCTGTGACCAGCTCGGAAACCGGATTACACAGAGGAGAAGGTGGGGTGAGATTTGATATGGTTAGTGATCTGTTTATTAACTAGGCTTTCGAAGACTTTAGAAAGGCAGGGGAGGATGGATATAGGTCTATAACAGTTTGGGTCTAGAGTGTCACTCCCTTTGAAGAGGGGGATGACCACGGCAGCTTTCCAATCTTTAGTGATCTCGGACGATACGAAAGAGAGTTTGACCAGACTGGTAATAGGGGTAGCAACAATGGCGGCAGATAATTTTAGAAAGAGAGGGTCCAGATTGTCTAGCCCAGCTGATTTGTAGAGGTCCAGGTTTTGCAGCTCTTTCAGAACATCTGCTATCTGGATTTGGGTGAAGGAGAACCTGGGGAGGCTTGGGCAAGTAGCTGCGGGGGGTACGGAGCTGTTGGCCGGGGTTGGGGTAGCCAGCAGGAAAGCATGGCCAGCTGTAGAGAAATTCTTGATTATCATGGATTTATCGGTGGTGACAGTGTTACCTAGCCTCAGTGCAGTGGGCAGCTGGGAGGAGGTGCTCTTATTCTTGGCCATGTTCCGTTAGAATCTCCACCCGGCACAGCCAGAAGAGGACTGGCCACCCCTCATAGCCTGGTTCCTCTCTAGGTTTCTTCCTAGGTTTTTGCCTTTTAGGGAGTTTTTCCTAGCCACCGTGCTTCTACACCAGCATTGCCTTCTGTTTGGGGTTTTAGGCCGGGTTTCTGTACAGCACTTTGAGATATCAGCTGATGTACGAAGGGCTATATACATATATATATATATACAGTGCCTTGCGAAAGTATTCGGCCCCCTTGAACTTTGCGACCTTTTGCCACATTTCAGGCTTCAAACATAAAGATATAAAACTGTATTTTTTTGTGAAGAATCAACAACAAGTGGGACACAATCATGAAGTGGAACGACATTTATTGGATATTTCAAACTTTTTTAACAAATCAAAAACTGAAAAATTGGGCGTGCAACTTAGGGGGGAGGCTTCTGATGTTAACATGCATGAAACCAAGGCTTTTTCATTTACAGAAGTCAACAAATGAGAGTGCCTGGGGACACGCAGGGCCTGGGTTAACCTCCACATCACCCAAGGAACAGAGAAGGAGTAGGATGAGGGTACGGCTAAAGGCTATAAGAACTGGTCGTCTTGTGCGTTGGGGACAGAGAATAAAGGAGCAGATTTCTGGGCGTGGTAGAATAGATTAATGGCATAATGTACAGACAGGGGTATGGTGCGGTGCGGTACAGTGGAGGTAAACCCAGGCACTGAGTGATGGTAAGAGAGGTTGCGTCTCTGGACACGCTAGCTATGCTGGGTGAGGTCACCACGTGTGGGAGGTGGGACAAAGTAGTTATCTGAGGCATGTTGAGTGGGACTAGGGGCTCTGCAGTAAACTAAAACAATGATAACTATCCTAAACAGCAGTATACAAGGCATATTGACATTTGAGAGAGACATAAATAGAGGCATGAAGCAATCACAGATGTTGATTGGGAGAGCTATCTAAGACCGCAACGGGTAAGACAACAACATCTAATCAGCTAAGGCAACAACAACAGGTAAAATAGCGATGAATGGTCAGAGAGGGTCGGTTAACTACACACAGGGCCTGAGTTCGAGGCTGGGGCCGACAGATAAACAAAAAAAACCCACAATGGAGTACAGTGATTAATGAACAGTCCAGCAGGCATCATCTATGTAGCCAAGTAATCATAGGGTTCAGTGAACAGCAATAGATGGAACAGGGAAGCCGCGGGGTAGTTGTTACTACACTAGCACGCGGGAGACACAGCGTTTAAAGTTAGCAGGCCAGGGTAAGTAGATGCGTCTGCTCCGACATCCGACAAAGGCCGTTGAGGGGACAGTGGATGGAGTTACATTGGCAGACTAGTCATGGTGGAATGGCGGGGGGCCGTGTCGACAAAGGGTCCAGTCCAGATGGCGAAAGAGGTATTGCAGTTGTAGTAATTTCGTTTGCTAGCCGGGAGATGCGTCAGGCTCGCGGCTAACTCGTGCTAGCTTCGGGGCAGGGGCGTTAGCCACTATAGCCACTCGGTAGCATCTAGCTAGCAGCGATGATCCATTACAAAGGTCCAGAGCTTACGGCAAGGATCCGGTGGAGTAGTGGATTCTAGCCATATTGGGGTAGAGTCCGGGAGGCAACAGCTGTGTAGCTGAGTGATCACTGAGTAGGCCGGGAGGTGGGCCTGGCTCAGAGCTAGCTTTGGGGCTGGGTCACTCAGTGGCAGCTAGCTAGTTGTGATGATCAGGAGTAATGTTCCAGGGCTTACGGCAGGAATCCTGCATTTTAGTGGAGAAAACAGTCTGATACTGGCAGGCTGGCAAGTATTATCCAGGCTAAAAAACGTCTGGTGTCTGTGCAGAAGGTAAAGGCCACTCGCAGTGGCTGACAATGACTAAATAACTAGTAGCTAATTATCTGGTTAGCTTCTGATGGCTAGCTACTGATGGAGGTCCTGGCTATAAGGTCTAAAAAATTGCAGATCCGTATCACATCGGGTGAGGTGGGTTACCGGAAGGTAAATGTAATTTAAAAATGGAAGAGAGATTGACAGTAAATTGAAATATATATACCCAAAAAATCTGAAAAATACAAAAAGTACACGAGAGGATGACAAACCACATCTGCACTGCTACGCCATCTTGAAATACATTTATTTGAGTGATAGCTAGCAAGAGGCCTGCCCAGCGTTATCCAATGAGTTTGCAGGGAAGGCCCAACGGCTCACTGGACACAGCAGAAAGAGAGAGAGGGAGCTATGGCGTAATATGCAATTTTCGAGGACCACTTTTCAGAACTACTGGCTAAAACATTTACAGAAGTACCAGATAATCTCTTTAACACTGAGGTAAATAGAAATGATTAGCATCAACAACTACAGTTGTGATTAATATGCTGCTTTTATCTGATGAAGGTGTGTGTGATGTGTGTGTTAGTGTGGCACGGTATACCGAAACTTCTCAACTTTTTTTAGAACATGAAAAAAACGGTACTATAATTTTTGATACTTTTGGTACTTTTGTCAAATGTGTCTCACGTCATATACGGATTGAGAGGGTCGAGTCTGTCTAGTAATTTGTCTGAATCTTCTCAGGGGGACAGTAGTAAGCTCGCCAGGGTTTTGAGTAGCAAGCGAGAGAAGAGTGAAAATGCCGACAGCGCGGCTTCTTCTAATAGCGTCAGCATGCTCCCGTTCGGCCAGCTCGCATTCTCCCTAAAAACTTGTTTGCTTGATAAACAAAAAAGGGGGAAAGTGGTTGTAACGGTTTTCTTCTGTTGAAGGAGAGGAGGACCAAAATGCAGCGTGGTTAGTGTTCAACATGTTTAATGAAGACCATAAACGAGAACACTTCAAAATACAAACCAACAAATGTGGAAAACCTTAAACAGTCCTATCTGGTGCATAGACACAAAGACAGAGGACCCACAAAATACCCAAAAGAACATGGCTGCCTAAATATGGTTCCCAATCAGAGACAATGATAAACACCTGCCTCTAATTGAGAACCAATCTCGGCAACCATAGACTTACATAAACACCTAGACTAGAAAACACCCCACAAACATACAAAACCCCTAGACCAGACAAAACACATACTGTAAATCCCCATGTCACACCCTGACCTAACTAAAATAATAAAGAAAACAAAGATAACTAAGGCCAGGGCGTGACAGCGGCAATATTATCCCGGGACAGTAGAAGGCGATAAGCTGGTAAAATGCCATCTACGGCCAAACAAGGACATGACAACACACAAAAACAAAGCAGACGCCCTGGAGAATAAAATAGTGTACACAAAGATTCACTTGACTAGCGAGAAAATGTCATTTGTGCGAATTGCCCGGGATCTACTAGATTTGATTTGCTTAGCGACACATATTATAGGCGAGATACAGAGACCGACAAAATGCCCGCTTCAGGTTCACGATGGTGGATGAAGGGGCATACGGCCGAGAGAGCTATGGTTGAGTGTTTCAAGAGTTTTTGCCATCGAAACTGCCGCGGAAGACCTCAGATTTACCACCGCCAGCTGTACTGCCAGGTACCACAACGCCAAGTCCTTGTGTTTTCCTAGGAGATGCAGCTTTGCCCCTACATGAGAACCTCATGCATCCTTATCCAGGTATGTTGATAATATAATTTAGGAATGAATTTAATATTTTCTAATTATGCACCTCTATATGAGAATATATGGTGTTTACCAAAAAAATGTGTTTACCAAAACAATCCATCGCAATTGGGTTGAGGTCATGTGATTATGGAGGCCAGGTCATCTGATGCAGCACTCCATCACTCTTCTTTTTGGTCAAATAGCCCTTACACAGTCTGGAGGTGTGTTGGGTCATTGTCCTGTTGAAAAACAAATGATAGTCCTCTAAGCGCAAACCATTTGGGATGGCATATCGCTGCATAATTCTGTGGTAGCCATGCTGGCTAAGTGTGCCTTGAATTCTAAATTAAAGCACCCTCACACCATCACACCTCCTCCTCCATGCTTCATGGTGGGAACCGCACATGCAGAGATCATCCGTTCACCTACTCTGCATCCCACAAAGACACGGCGGTTGGAAACAAAAATCTAACATTTGGACTTATCAGACCAAAGGACCGATTTCCACTGGTGTAATGTCCATTGTTCGTGTTCCTTGGACCAAGCAAGTCTCTTCTTCTTATTGGTGTCCTTTAGTAGTGGTTTATTTGCAGCAATTCGACCATGAAGGCCTGATTCACGTAGTCTCCTTTGAGCAGTTGATGTTGATATGTTTCTGCTACTTGAACTCTGTGAAGCATTTATTTAATTTCAGAGGCTGGTAACTCTAATGAACTTATCCTCTGCAGCAGAGGTAACTCTCGGTCTTCCTTTCCTGTGGCGGTCATCATGAGAGCCAATTTCACAATAGCTCTTGATGGTTTTTGCAACTGCAAAGGATTATACTTCTGACAGAGATGGCCGCCTCGCTTCGCGTTCCTAGGAAACTATACAGTATTTTTTTATGTGTTATTTCTTACATTGGTACCCCAGGTAATCTTCGGTTTCATTACATACAGTCGGGAATAACTACTGAATATAAGAGCAACGTCAACTCACCATAAATACGACCAGGAATATGACTTTCGCGAAGCGGATCCTGTGTTCTGCCTTCCACCCAGGACAATGGAATGGATCCCAGCCGGCGACCCAAAACAACGACGTCGTAAAAGAGGCAAACGAAGCGGTCTTCTGGTCAGGCTCCGGAGACGGGCACATCGCACACCACTCCCTTGCATACTACTCTCCAATGTCCAGTCTCTTGACAACAAGGTTGATGAAATCTGAGCATGGGTAGCATTCCAGAGAGACATCAGAGACTGTAACGTTCTTTGCTCCACGGAAACATGGCTCACTCGAGACACGCTAACAGAGTCGGTGCAGCCAGCTGGTTTCTTCACGCATCGTGCCGACAGAAACAACCATCTTTCTGGTAAGAAGAGGGGCGGGGGGGTATGGCTTATGATTAACGAGACGTGGTGTGATCATAACAACATACAGGAACTCAATTCCTTTTGTTCACCTGACACGTACTTTATTTGACACTTTGCAAACTGGAAACCACATATCCTGAGGCTTTTAACCAGGGCAAGGTGACCGGAAACATGACCGAATACAAACAGTGTAGCTATTCCCTCCACAAGGCAATCAAACAAGCTAAGCGTCAGTATAGAGACAAAGTAGAGTCGCAATTCAACGGCTCAGACACAAGAGGCATGTGGCAGGGTCTACAGTCAATCACGGATTACAAAAAGAAAACCAGCCCTGTCGCGAACCAGGATGTCTTGCTCCCAGACAGACTAAATCACTTTTTTGCCCGCTTTGAGGACAATACAGTGCCACTGACATGGCCCGCAACCAAAACCTGCGGACTCTCCTTCACTGCAGCCGAGGTGAGTAAAACATTTAAACGTGTTAACCCCAGCCGCGTCCACAGAGCATGCGCAGTCCAGCTGGCTGGTGTGTTTACGGACATATTCAATCAATCCTTATCCCAGTCTGCTGTTCCCACATGCTTTAAGAGGGCCACCATTTTCCCTGTTCCCAAGAAAGCTAAGGTATATGAGCTAAACGACTCCCGCCCCATAGCACTCACGTCCGTCATCATGAAGTGCTTTGAGAGACGAGTCAAGGACCATATTACCTCCATCCTACCTGACACCCAAGATCCACTCCAATTTGCTTACCGCCCAAATAGGTCCACAGACGACGCAATCGCAACCACACTGCACACTGCCCTAACCCATTTGGACAAGAGGAATACCTACGTGAAAATGCTGTTCATCGACTACAGCTCAGCATTTAACACCACAGTACCCTCCAAACTCGTCATCAAGCTCGAGATCCTGGGTCTCGACCCCGCCCTGTGCAACTGGGTACTGGACTTCCTGACGGGCCGCCCCCAGGTGGTGATCCTCAACACTGGGGCCCCACAAGGGTGCGTTCTGAGCCCTCTCCTGTACTCGCTGTTCACCCATGACTGCGTGGCCCTGCATGCCTCCAACTCAATCATCAAGTATGCTGACGACACAACAGTGGTAGGCTTGATTACCAACAATGACGAGACGGCCTACAGGGAGGATGGGAGGGCCCTCGGAGTGTGGTGTCAGGAAAATAACCTCACACTTGAGTCAAAAAAACAAAGGAGATGATTGTGGACTTCAGGAAACAGCAGAGGGAGCACCCCCCTATCCACATCGATGGGACAGTAGTGGAGTGGGTGGAGAGGGTAGTAAGTTTTAAGTTCCTCTGCGTACACATCACGGACAAACTGAATTGGTCCACCCACACAGACAGCGTCGTGGAGAAGGTGCAGCAGCGCCTCTTCAACCTCAGGAGGCTGAAGAAATTCGGCTTGTCACCAAAAGCACTCACAAACTTTTACAGATGCACATTCGAGAGCATCCTGTCGGGCTGAATCACCTCCGGGTACGGCAACTGCTCCACCCACAACCGTAAGGCTCTCCAGAGGGTAGTGAGGTCTGCACAACGCATCACCGGGGGCAAACTTCCTTGCCCTTCAGGACACCTACACCACCCGATGTCACAGGAAGGCCATAAAGATCATCAAGGACAACAACCACCCGAGCCACTGCCTGTTCACCCCGCTATCATCCAGAAGGCGAGGTCAGTACAGGTGCATCAAAGCAGGGACCGAGAGACTGAAAAACAGCTTCAGACTGTTAAACAGCCACCAGTAACATTGAGTGGCTGCTGCCAACACACTGACTCAACTCCAGCCACTTTAATAATGGGAATTGATGTAAAATATATCACTAGCCACTTTAGACAATACTACTTAATATAATGTTTACATACCCTACATTACTCATCTCATATTTATATGTATATACTGTACTCTATCATCTACTGCATCTTTATGTAATACATGTATCACTAGCCACTTTAAACTATGCCACTTTATTTACAAACCCTACATTACCCAACTCATATGGATATACTGTACTCGATACCATCTACTGCATCTTGCCTATGCCGTTCTGTACCATCACTCATTCATATATCTTTATGTACTAATTCTTTATCCCTTTACACTTGTGTGTATAAGGTAGTAGTTTTGGAATTGTTAGGTTAGATTACTCGTTGGTTATTACTGCATTGTCAGAACTAGAAGCACAAGCATTTCGCTTCACTCGCATTAACATCTGCTAACCATGTGTATGTGACAAATAAATTTGATTTGATTATCCGGATTGACTGACCTTCATGTCTTCAAGTAATGATGGACTGTCATTTCTCTTTGCTTATTTGATCTGTTCTTGCCATAATATGGACTTGGTCTTTTACCAAATAGGGCTATCTTCTGTATACCACCCCTACCTTGTCACAGCAAAACTGATTGGCTCAAACGCAATAAGAAGGAAAGAAATTCCACAAATTAACTTTTAACAAGGCACCCCTGTCAATTGAAATGCATTCCAGGTGTCTACCTCAGGAAGCTGGTTGAGATAATGCCAAGAGTGTGCAAAGTAGTCATCAAGGTCAAAGGGTGGCTAATTTGAAGAATCTCAATTATAAAATATATTTTGACGTTTAGCACTTTTTTGGTTACTACATGACTCCATATGTGTTATTTCATAGTTTTTATGTCTTCACTATTATTCTACAATGAAAATAGTAAACATAAATCAACCCCTTGAATGAGTAGGTGTATCCAAAATGTTGACTGGTACTGTATGTGACATATATTCTCTTGTTACCTCTTATTCACAGGTGTGCATCTCAATAAACCTGGGCGTACTTGGAACTATTCTCTTGTTACCTCTCATTCACAGGTGTGCATCTCATTAAACCTGGGCGTACCTGGAACTATTCTCTTGTTACCTCTCATTCACAGGTGTGCATCTCAATAAACCTGGGCGTACTTGGAACTATTCTCTTGTTACCTCTCATTCACAGGTGTGCATCTAAATAAACCTGGGCGTACCTGGAACTACTACCACTCTTGTAGTTGGACAGTCAGAGAAGGCATTGGGCATAATGGTTGCAAGGATGCAGATTCTTGATGGACTCACAGACTGTTCTTTGTGTGCACCGTGAACCAGTAGTTTTAATCTTGTTAATAATAAAATGTCAAATAAAAAATGAAACCTGATTCTAGGATGTCTCAGTGTGCAGTAATTTAGATTAGATTAAACTATACCACAAGTATACTGAACAAAAATATAAACACAATATGCAACATTTCATTGATTTTACTGAGTTACAGTTCATATAAGGAAATCAGTCAATTGAAATACATTATTTTGGCCCTATTCTATGGATTTCACGTGACTGGGAATACAGATATGCATCTGTTGATCACAGGTACCGTTAAAAAATGGGCTTCAGGATCTCGTCACGTTTTTTTTGTGCATTCAAATGTTTGTTGTCTGTTGCTTACGCCTGCCCATACCATAACCCCAGCACCACCATGGGGCACTGTGTTCACAACGTTGACATCAGCAAACCACTTGCCCAGACAATGCCATACACGTGGTCTGCGGTTGTGAGGCCGGTTGGACGTACTATCCAAAATCTCTAAAATGACATTAGAGGCAGCTTATGGTAGATAAATGAATATTAATTTCTCTGGCAATAGCTCTTGTGGACATTCCTACAGTCAGCATGCCAATTGCATGCTTCCTCAAATATTGAGACATTTGTGGCATTGTTGTTGTGTGACAAAACTGCACATTTTAAAGTGGTCTTTTATTGTCCCCCGCACAAGGTGCACCTGTGTAATGATCATGCTGTTTAATCAGCTTCTTGATATGCTAGACCTGTCAGGTCGATGGATTATCTTGGCAAAGGAGAAATGCTCACTAACAAATGCATGCATAGAATTTGAGATAAATAAGCTTTTTGTGCATATGGAACATTTCTGGGATCTTTTATTTCAGTTTTTTTTTTTTAAATTTCAGCTCATGAAACATGGAACCAACAGTTGCGTTTATATTTTTGTTCAGAGTAGGACAAAGCCTATAATGTCTGCGGCACACAGCTCTTTGTCAGCACTTGATGTTCAAATAGAATGCATTGAACACCTTGTATTGAGATGCCAACAGGGCTTTTTCAGCGCACAAATAAGCCTTTATTCTTGCTTCTAAAAGTCAACCACAATACAACAGTGTCTGCTGAGAACAGACATGTAAACAACAAAAGGGTCAAATATAAAGTGTCAAGAGTGTAGATACAAATATTTATGAGCAATATAATTATTTCGGAACAATATCAAATCAAATTTTATTGGTCACATACACATGGTTAGCAGATGTTAATGCGAAATACTTGTGCTTCTATTTCCAACAGTGCAGTAATATCTAACAAGTAATCTCACAATTTCACAACAACTACCTTATACACACAAGTGTAAAGGGATGAATAAGAATATGTACATATAAATAAATATATGGATGAGCTATGGCCGTGCGGCATAGGCAAGATGCATTAGATGGTATATAGTACAGTATATACTCACAGAGTCAGCGAATACATCAATGTTGTTGTCTGAGGCTATCCAGAACATATCCCAGTCCACGTGATCGAAGCAATCTTTAAGCATGAAATCCGATTGGTCGGACCAGCGTTGAACAGACCTGAGCACGGGCGTTTCCTGTTTTAGTTTCTTTCAATAGGCTGGGAGCAACAAAATGGAGTCGTGGTCAGATTTGCCGAAAGGAGGGCGGGGAGGGCTTTGTAGTGCTGCCAGATCGAGTCGCGCATTCGATATGCAGATAAATTTGTCTTGTTTTCAGATTAGCCTTGTTAAAATCCCCAGCTACAATAAATGCAGCCTCAAATGGTTTCCAGTTTACATAGAGGCCAGTGAAGTTCTTTCAGGGCAGTCAAGGTATCTGTTTGGGGGGGATACACACGGATGTGATCATAATCGAAGAGAATTATCTTGGTAGATAATGCGGTCTGCATTTGATTGTAAGGAGTTCTAGGTCAGGTGAACAAAAGGACTTGAGTTCCTGTATGTTTTTATGATTACACCATGAATCGTTAATCATAAGGCACTCACCCCCGTCCCTTCTTCTTGCCAGAGAGATGTTTGTTTCTGTCGGCGCAATGCGTGAAGATACCGGGTGACTGTACCAACGCTGATAACATATCCCGAGTGAGCCATGTTTCTGTGAAACAGAATGTTACAATCTCTGATGTCTCTCTGGAAGGCAACCTTTCCTCAAATTTTGTCTACCTTGCTGTCGAGAGACTGGACATTGGCGAGTAGTATACTCAGGAGCGGTGAGCGATGTGCCCGTCTACGGAACCTGACTTGAAGATCGCTCCGTCTGCCCCTTCTGTGGCGCCGTTGTTTTGGGTTGCCTACTGGGATCAGATCCATTGTCCTGAGTGGTGGCCGAACAGAGGAGCCACTTCGGGAAAGTCATATTCCTGGTCGTTATGTTGGGAAGTTGATGTTGCTCTTATATCCAATAGTTCTACCTGGCTGTATGTAATAACACTTAAGATTTCCTGTAGTAACAATGTATGAAATAAAATAGTAAAACAGTGTCTGTTATGAACAAAGGTGTCTGAAATAAAATGAAAGTGTCTAGTGTCTGACTCCTGAGTTGTCTGAACAAAAACAGAACAAGTCGTTCGAACCATGTCCTTTTCTTGAAGTCATGCACAAACAACTGCAGCTGGTGATAGAATTCCTCCCGGAGTTTTGGCAAGAGTTCATCCTTGAAATCAGCTATAGGTGCCAGGACTCGGTGGAGAGGATGAGAAGAGGGGAAATAAATTATAGGTGTCTGGAGAGCAGGAAAAAGGACAACAGAAGAGAGGAAAGAGGATCAGAGTAAAGTCTGAAATGATTTGTATTTATTTACCTCTGGTGGCTCTGTGTATGATGTTCTCCAGATCTTGAGATACTGTATGTCTTCAATCATTTGCATTGCCTTTGCGAGTGATTTGTCAAGGGCTGTCTGCAGCTCTTTTCTCCATTCTTCTCACACCCCTGCTACTGCTCTGTGGCATCGGTGAGGAGCAAGGTGATACTGCTCTGTGGCATCGGTGAGGAGCAAGGTGCTACTGCTCTGTGGCATCGGTGAGGAGCAAGGTGCTACTGCTCTGTGGCATCGGTGAGGAGCAAGGTGCTACTGCCCTGTGGCATCGGTGAGGAGCAAGGTGCTACTGCTCTGTGGCATCGGTGAGGAGCAAGGTGCTACTGCTCTGTGGCATCGGTGAGGAGCAAGCCAGTGGATTAGATATTGGAGGTGGGCCCAGGATAGAGCTTCCCAGGTCTTTTATGAAGAACAGGCAGTGCTGGGGCACAGGGAACAAAACCAGGTGCTGTTTCCATTCTCTGGTGTTTGTGCCTTGAAAATAAAGATGTAGGGGGCTATTTAGTACGCATCCAAAACATTAATGAACATAAAATATCATTAACCGAGACTACAATAGACTATACAATGTTGAAAACGTTTGAGCAGAGTTGAATAGGGCTGGCTTTCCCTACTCGTGCAGGGAAAGCAAGCCCACCAACTAAACTAAAGATCTTTGCAATTTTGTCAAAGAAAGAAAATCATAAGCTTCCCACATTGGTAACACCAAAGTCAATGTTTGGTAGCAAGGTCCAAATAGTCAAAATGTTGCAAATGTTTGGCTTAACTCTTCTCAAACATTTGGACCCCAGCGTCTCTGCAATCGTCCTCCAAGAACTGGCATTTACATGCTGGTCTTTATATAATGCATGGCTTGAATTGTAGTGGTGAAGGTACTTCTGTACCTCCTCGGTCAAGTTCTCATTCGCCATGTTTAATACACACTGAGTTTCAGGCTGAATCAACAAAAAGGAGAAACTCGGGTCACCCCTACAGCTGACCAATCACGGACGAAACATTGTCATAATATATGCTGCCTTAACGAAAACATCATACCTCCACGCCCGCAGCTTGTTGATAAAACTGGATCCAGAAGTGAACTATGGGGATACTTTGCTTACATAGCAGATGATGAAGGCCGACCCACCACAACAACTAAGCAAAATGTGTTACAAAGCTGTGCAGTGCAGAGGTTGTCTTGTTCCAAAACATAAAAAAAAAAACAATTTTACACATGACATTTGCATTGTAACATTATTCTACTAGCAGCTAGATTTGAATGACTTTTTTTGAGTGACAATGACATGAACATATTCAACATGATATTTATGTAAGCATTATAATCTCTCTCTCTGTCTCTGTCTCTGTCTCTGTCTCTCTCTCTCTCTCTCTCTCTCTCTCTCTGTGTGGCTCAGTCGGTAGAGCATGGCGCTTGCAACGCCAAGCGTCGTGGGTTCGATTCCAGCTGGGACCACCCATATGTAAAAGTAGTGGCCCCAGCCGACTTGTAAGTCGCTTTGGACAAAAGCGTCTGCTAAATGGGATATATATATTTATATATATATATATAATAACTTCCCTATGACAACAATATATTTTGACTACTTTGCTTTTGTCTGGGCTTGCCAGCAGGGTCCGTGATATCTCGGATTCCCTATTACATTGAAGTTGAAAGGTAAAATGGTTAAATTAAGGGTTATGGTTAAGGTTAGGGTAAACATAGGGGTTAGGGTTTAGGGTAGAGATGTACAAGGAACATGGATTGCACTGCCTTTGCTAGCAGTAGCATTGTACTCTGGGAGTTTAAATGCACTCTGGGAATGCTGTGTAAAATACATTGCAGAGACAAATGCAATATTGAAGCTTCAGAAATAAGATTCAAAGTTTTATGTTGTTTTGGAACTAAACTATTTATTTAATACAATACAATATTTAGCTGTAATGAATAATGAATCTTACGTCTAATAAATGTAATTTGACTAAATATTATGGCTAAAAATGAGCAAATTTACCCTGATATTGTAACGGCGTTCTTCGTTTGTTGAAAGAGAGTCGGACCGAAATGCAGCGTGGTGGTTACTCATGTCTTTAATGTAGAAGATAGCGATACATGAAATAACTTAAATAAATACAAAAACAACAAACGGAACGTGAAAACTAATTACAGCCTATCTGGTGAACACTACACAGGCTACCTAAATACGGTTCCCAATCAGAGACAACGAGAATCACCTGACTGATTGAGAACCGCCTCAGGCAGCCAAGCCTATACAACACCCCTACTCAGCCGCAATCCCAATAACTACAAAACCCCAATACGAAATACAACATAAACCCATGTCACACCCTGGCCTGACCAACTAATAAACTAAAACACAAAATACTAAGACCAAGGCGTGACAGATATGTATCAAATGACAGTTGAAAACAGTTTAGTTGTAATTGTAAAATAATTGTGTATGCTCTGAGTCTTAAATGGTTGGGCATAAGGAAAATGTAAGATATTTTTTTGTTATTTAGTAAGGTGTTTTATTTTTGAAAGAAACTGAATATAGAATAGAAGATCTTCTATTTGTCACTTTAGTTGTTTTACCAGTTACCACCATATTAGTTATTATTCTGTGACTAGCTAATACACTTCATTTCTTTTTGCTGTGGTATCGTTTTGGTATCGAGTTTGGTTTTGGCATTGAGAATTGTGATACTGATTTCGGTATCGAAGTAAAAATTCTGGTATCATGACATCACTCGTGGAAGCGAGCGTGCGTGTATTTGTGTTGTGTGTGTTTCTTTGTGTGTGTGTGCATGCATGTGTGTATTTGTTTGTGTGTGGGTGTTGTGGTAGATATATGTGTTATGAATGTGTATTAGCTGTAGCAATGTTGTTTGCCTCGGTGTAAGAAGCATGGTATTATGATGTAATATGTAAATACAATCACCATTCACATGTGGACTGATGTGATTCCACACATAACACAGTAAGCCATAGGGAATTGGCTTCCACAACAATACACTGCATGAGTCATCAAAATGACTTTGAATGCCCAGACACCCAGACACAATTGGTATAGTCATAAAGCAGGCTTCAGCCTCTCTCTCTCTCTCTCTGTCTCTGTCTCTGTCTCTGTCTCTCTCTCTCTCTCTCTCTCTCTCTCTCTCTCTCTCTCTCTCTCTCTCTCTCTCTCTCGCTCTCTCTCTCTCTTGCTGTTGGTTCATTCCCTCTTTCAGCGTTTCTATCACATTTCTCAGTCTCTTAAGGGTGTGACTTGTGAATATTCAGCCACGATATTAAGAGGAATGAATGATGCATATCCACTCTTTCCTGCACCCTGTGGTTGGCACACTTTCATCAGAGGAACTTTCTAATTCTTCTGTTCTTTTATTTCATCCATGATGCAAGGCCACCATTGTCCCTGGGATTGACACACAGGCAGGCACGCACGCAGGCAATTAGGCATGCAGGCAGGGAGGCACGCACGCAGGCAATTAGGCATGCAGGCAGGGAGGCACGCACGTAGGCAATTAGGCATGCAGGCAGGGAGGCACGCACGTAGGCAATTAGGCATGCAGGCAGGCAGGCACGCATGCAGCAAGGAAGGCACGCAGGCAGGCATGTAGGCAGGCACGTAGGCAGGCACGCACGCAGGCACACGCAGGCAGGCACACACACAGGCAGGCATGCACGCAGGCAATTAGCCAATTAGGCAGGCACGCACGCAGGCAATTAGGCATGCAGGCAGGCAGGCACATAGGCAGGCAGGAACGCAGGTAGGCAGGCAGGCATGTAGGCAGGCAAGCATGCAGGCAGGCAGGCACACACGTAGGCAGGTACGCACGCAGGCAGGTACACACGCAGGCAGGCAGGCACACACAGGCAGGCAGGCAGGCACACACGCAGGCAGGCACACACAGGCAGGCACGCAGGCAGGTACATAGGCAGGCAGGAACGCAGGCAGGTAGGTACACACGCAGGCAGGCACACACGCAGGCAGGCACGCAGGCAGGCACGCAGGCAGGCACACGCACACCACAAGGACTCATCCATGTAAATGCCAAGGTGAGACAGAGAGTGGTTCATACCTCATCCTTATTCTGTTTGTTTATCTACACACAACAGTTATTCCACTCTTCTCTTTCCACTCTCTGTTACCATGGCACCCAAAGCCATGCTATTCAGCATCCCATAATGAGATCCGGAGGCCCTGTCAGTCATTCTGCTCTCACTAAGCAGAGCCCATCCCACTGAGAGACAGCTAGCATCGCTGCACGCTGCGTGTGTGTATGTGTGTTGGTGTACTGTGGATGGATGAGTTCTCTTTCTGAGACACCCATTGTTGTGTTCTCTCTGGTTAGTTTGCCTATTTGAATTTGAACGAGAAATCCTACATATCAGTACTGTTTTTCACTCCACTTGAACCTGTCTGTACTACTTCACATCCCACGCTCCCTCCACACGTTCTTTCTCTCTCTCTCTCTCTCTCTCTCTCTCTCTCTCTCTCTCTCTCTCTCTCCCTCTCTCTCTCTCACTAGGGAAGCAACTCTCCCACTCTATATTACTTTTGCTCAGCGGCAAATACAGTATATCACAGCTACCCTCGGAGGAGTGTATCACTGTAAATATAAACCACTGCCTGCCTCTGTTTCTCTCTTTCACACTCCCGTGGAGTCCCAGCCCTCTCTATCACTGTCAGCATCTGCCCTTCCCTCTCTCCTCCCTTCCCTCTCTCCTTCCTTCCCTCTCTCCTCCCTTCCCTCTCTCCTTCCTTCCCTATCTCCTCCCTTCCCTCTCTCCTCCTTCCCTTCCCTCTCTCCTTCCTTCCTTCCCTCTCTCCTCCCTTCCCTCTCTTCTTCCTTCCCTCTCTCCTCCCTTCCCTCTCTCCTTCCTTCCCTCTCTCCTCCCTTCCCTCTCTCCTCCCTCCCTTCCCTCTCTCCTTCCTTTCCTCTCTCCTTCTTTCCCTTTCCTCCCTTCCCTCTCTCCACCCTTCCCTCTCTCCTTCCTTCCCTCTCTCCTCCCTTCCCTCTCTCCTCCCTTCCCTCTCTCCTTCCTTCCCTATCTCCTCCCTTCCCTCTCTCCTCCCTCCCTTCCCCCCTCCTTCCTTCCTTCCTTCCCTCTCTCCTCCCTTCCATCTCTCCTTCCTTCCCTTTCCTCCCTTCCCTCTCTCCACCCTTCCCTCTCTCCTTCCTTCCCTCTCTCCTCCCTTCCCTCTCTCCTCCCTTCCGTCTCTCCTTCCTTCCCTCTCTCCTTCCTCCCTCTCTCCACCCTTCCCTCTCTCCTTCCTTCCCTCTCTCCCTCCTTACCTTTCCTCCCTTCCTTCCCTTTCCAAAATCATGGGCATTAATGTGGAGTTGGTCCCCCTTTGCTGCTATAACAGCCTCCACTCTTCTGGGAAAGCTTTGCACTAGATGTTGGAACATTGCTGCGGGGACTTGCTTCCATTCAGCCACAAGAGCATTAGTGAGATTGTGCACTGATGTTGGAGCGATTAGGCCTGGCTTGCAGTCGGCGTTCCAATTCATTCCAAAATTGTTCGATGGGTTTGAGGTCAGGGTTCTGTGCAGGCCAGTCAAGTTCTTCCACACCGTTCTCGACAAACGATTTCTGTATGGACCTCGCTTTGTGCATGTGGGCATTTGTCATACTGAAACTGTTGCCATAAAGTTGGAAGCACAGAATCATCTAGAATGTCATTGTATTCTGTAGCATTAAGATTTCCCTTCCCTGGAACTAAGGGTTCTAGCCAGAACCATGAAAATTTACCCCACCAATCCTTATTCCTCCTCCACCAATCTTGACAGTTGGCACTATGCATTCGGGCAGGTAGCGTTCTCCTGGCATCCACCATACTCAGATTCATCCGTTGGACTGCCGGATGGTGAAGCGGGATTCATCACTCCAGAGAACGCCCTTCCACTGCTCCAGAGTCCATTGGCAGCGAGCTTCACACCACTCCAGCCGACGCTTTGAATTAGGCATGCTGATCTTAGGCTTGTGTGTTGCTGCTCAGCCATGGGAACCCATTTCATGAAGCTTCTGACGAACAGTTCTTGTGCTGACGTTGCCTCCAGAATCTGTTTTGAACTCGGTAGTGAGTTTTGCAAATTTTTAGGTGCTACGTGCTTCAGGACTCCACGATCCTGTTCTGTTTCTGTAGACAGTTCCAGTTCACAATAACAGCAGTTACAGTTGACTGGTGCAGCTCAAGCAGGGCAGAAATGTGAAGAACTGACTTGGTGGAAAGGAGGGATCCTATGACGGTGCCACGTTGAAAGTCACTGAACTCTTCAGTATGGCTTCACAGGTGTGGCTGAAGTAGCCAAATCCACTAATTTAAAGGGCTATCCACATATTTTTGTATACAGTGCCTTCTGAAAGTATTCAGACCCCTTCACATTTGTTACTTTACAGGCTTATTCTAAAATGGATTAAATAAAATACGAAAATCCTCAGCAATCTACGCATGATACCCCATAATAACAAAGCAAAAACAGGTTTTTTAGAAATTTGGCAAATATATAAAAAATTAAAAACAGAAATACCTTATTTCCGTATGTGTTCAGACCCTTTGCTATAAGACTCTAAATTGAGCTCAGGTGCATTCTGTTTTCATTGATCATCCTTGAGATGTTTCTACAACTTGGAGTCTACATGTGGTAAATTAAATTGATTGGACATGATTTGGAAAGGCACACACCTGTCTATATCCGGTCCAACAGTTGACAGTGCATGTCAGAGCAAAAAATGTCTGCAGCATTGAAGGTCCCCAGGAACACAGTGACCTCCATCATTCTAAAATGGAAGAAATTTGGAACCACCAAGACTCTTCTTAGAGCTGGCCGCCCTGCCAAACAGAGCAATCGGGGGATAATGGTTAGGGAGGTGACCAAGAACCCGATGAACCCGATGGTCACTCTGACAATGCTTTAGAGTTCCTCTGTGGGGAGAACCTTCCAGAAGTACAACCATCTCTGCTACCATCTCTGCAGCACTCCACCAATCAGGCCTTTATGGTAGCGTGGCCAGACGGAAGACACTCCTCAGTAAAAGGCACACGACAGCCCACTTGGAGTTTGCCAAAAGGCACCTAAAGACTCTCATACCATGAGAAACAAGATTCTCTGGTCTGATGAAACCAAGATTGAACTCTTGGCGTGAATGCCAAGTGTCACGTCTGGAGGAAACCTGCCACCATACCTACAGTGATGCAATTGTGGTGGCAGCATGATGCTGTGGGGACATTATTCAGCGGCAGGGAGACTAGTCAGGATCGAGGCGAAGATGAACGGAGCAAAGTACAGAGATATCCTTAATGAAAACCTGCTCCAGAGCGCTCAAGACCTCAGACTGGGGCGACACAGGAGTGGCTTCGGGACAAATCTCTGAATGTCCTCTGAATGTCCTTGAGTGGGTCAGCCATCCCGGACTTGAACCTGATCAAACATCTCTGGAGAGACCTGAAAATAGCTGTGCATCAATGCTCCCCATCCAACCTGACAGAGCTTGAGAGTATCTGCAGAGAAGAATGGGAGAAACTCCCCAAGTAATTGCTGCCAAAGGTGCATCAACAAAGTACTGAGTGAAGGGTCTGAATACTAATGTAAATGTAATATTTTTGTATATATTTTTAATTAGCATACATTTCTAAAAACAGTTTTCTTTTGTAATTCTGGGGTATTGTGTGCAGATTGATGAGGAGTAAAAAACAATTTAATAAATTTTAGAATAGGGCTGTAAAGTTTTAAAAAAGTCAAGGGGTCTGAATACTTTTCCGAAGGCACTGTACATAATGTATCTTACTCTCTCCCCTCTCTCTCTCTCTCTCTCTCTCTCTCTCTGTGTCTCCCCTCTCTCAATTAAATTAAATTAAACATATGTTGACATTACCATAGCAAATGGACATCAACAAAAGGGAAATAAACAATCAATAAATATTACACTCACAAAGGTTTTAAGAGTATAACATTTCAAATGTTATATTATTGGCAATAGTGTGCAAATAGTTGAAGTATGAAAGGGAAAATAAATAAACAGGTTGTATTTACAATGTTGTTTTTTCTCCAATGGTTGCCCTTTTCTCATGGCAACGGGCCACACATCTTGCTGCTGTGACTGCACACAGATATGGGAATATATCAATGCTTGAGTTGTTTTCAAATTATTTTTGGGTATGTGTGTGATTTGTGGGAAATATGTGTCTTCAATGTGGTCATACATTTGGCAGGTTAGGAAGTGCAGATCAGTTTTCACCTCATTTTGTGGGTAGTGGGCACATAGCCTGTCTTCCCTCAAGAGCCAGGGCTCCCTATAGCGGCCTCTCTCAATAGCAAGGCTATGCTCACTGAGTATGTACATAGTCAAGGATTTTCTTTATTTGGGGTCAGTCACAGTGGTCAGGTATTCTGCCACTGTGTACTCTCTGTTTAGGGCAAGATAGCATTCCAATTTACTCCGTTTTTTGGCGAATTCTTTTCAGTGTTTCAAATAATAATCTTTTTGCTTTCCCATAATTTGGTTGGGTCTAAATCTGTTTCTGTGGGGTCTGTTTGTGTTTGTGAACAGAGCCCCAGAACCAGCTGGCATTAATCTTCCCTAGTTTAGTCTCGCTGTATGTGAGGGCTTTGTGGTGGAATTTGGGCATGGCTTCCTTTTGGGTGTTTGTAGAATTGAACAGGTCTTTTCTGGATTGTGATACTAGCGACTATCGTTCTAATTCTGCTCTGCTCTTGGGGTTTTGCGTTGTACACAAAGTCGATTATTTTCTGAATTCTGTATGCAGAGTCTCAATTGAGTGTTTGTCCTATTCTGTGAATTCTGGGTTGGTGAGTGGACCCCAGACCTCACAACCATAGAGGGCAATGGGTTCGATAACTGATTGAAGTATTTTTTTTGTCAGATACTAATTGGGATGTTGAGTTTTATGTTCCTTTTTGTTGCATAGAAGGCCCTTCTTGCCTTGTCTCTTAGATCGTTCACAGCCTTGTGAAAGTTACCTGTGGTGTTGATGTTTAGGCCGAGATAGGTATAATTCATTGTGTGCTCTAGGGCAACAGTTTGTTGATAGAATTTGTATTTGTTGTCTTGGCTACCTTTTTTGGAACACCATTATTTTGTCTTACTGAGATTCACTGTCAGAGCCTAAAGAAGTGCTGCTGTAGGCCCTCCTTGGTTGGGGACAAGAAGACCAGATCATCTAGAAATCAGACATTTGATTTCTGAGTCCAGTAGGATGAGGCCAGGTTCTCCAGACTGTTCTAGTGCCTTCGCCAATTCATTGATATATATGTTGAAGAGGGTGGGGCTCAAGCTGCATCCCTGTCTTTCCCCACAGCCCCGTGGAAAGAAATGTGTGTGTTTATTGCCAATTTTAACTGCACACCTGTTGATTGTGTACATAGATTTTATAATGTTGTTTGTTTTTCCCCCAACACCACTTTGCAACCAAATGAAATCAACAAAGCATGAGAAGACTTTGCTTTTGTTTTGTTTTGTTTGTCAAAAAGGGTTTGCAGGGTCTATATATGGTCTGTCTTACGGTATAATACATAAAATAAAATAAAGACAATTTGACATTTGCCCAGTACATTGTTTTCACTGACCAAATGTTGAAGTCTGCTGTTAATGATACCGCAAAGGATTTTTCAGAGATTGCAGCTGACGCATATTCCACGGTAATTATTGGGGTCAAATTTGTCCCTTGGAACCAAGGTCCCTCAGACCTCGGTTCCACATTTGAGGGAAGATGCCAGAGCTGAGGGTTGAAGAGTTTAGCATAGCCTATTTGAATTTGTGGTCTGTATACTTTATCATTTCATTTAAGATACCATCAACACCACAGTCTCGCTTTCTCGCGCTGTCTCTCTGTCTCTCCATTCTCCCTCTGTATCTCTCTCTCCCTCTGTATCTCTCTATACTTCTCTCTCTCTCTCTCTGATGGTGATAGGCTCTATAACAATGTCAGATTGAATCGGTTGTTATCTCCTTCTCCCTGAGGTCTGGATACAGTTACGGTGGTGTGTGCGTTGTCTTGTCTCTTCTTTAATAATTCACAAGGTTTCTGCTACTGCGGCTGTTGGTGCTTGTCTGTGGTGAACGAAGAGACATGGGGGAGAGAATCAGACAGACAGAGACAGACTGAGGGAAGCAACTATTCTATATATTCCTACAGTTTCTCATGAAAGATAAGAGCTAGGAGATTTACAGGCGCTTTGTTTTTTCCCATTCATAAATAAATGTATTACATGTAACGCCATTGACTCTATGTGCGTCAGTATGGTAGATGCCAATAGCCCCCTGGGTAACATAGGCAGCATTAGTTACATGTGTGAACCACTGGAAGGTAAAGGAGAACACCCTCATGGGTATTGGAGTTGTTGTGATTTCACATTCCCGTAGGAGTAGTGTAGATTTGTAATAAACGTACATTTGCATGGTAATCCACTCAACTGTACTGTATTTTATGGTACTCTGCACTCCTTTATCTTGTATTACACATGGTTTCAGCACCATGCTCTCAGGATACTACTACCTGTCATTGTGTTTTCTCTGTCTAGTGCTACGTTTCTGTAAGTTCGCCTGTCTTAGTAGACTCAAAAACCTATCACGTATTTTGGCTATCCTAATTTCAAATTCTTTAAAACGTGTATCAACTAGAAGTAAATAAAGTTGCAGAGATTTGCATGAAATAACCCACCAGCTAGAGACACCAAACCAGCTTTCACATGTTAAGGCTATCCTATCCGCTGCCACTATGGCAGTGGTGGAAAAAGTACTCAATTGTCATACTTGAGTAAAAGTAAAATACTACTTGAGTAAAAGTCTAAAAGTAAATGGTTTTAAATATACTTAAGTATCAAAAGTAAATGGAATTGCTAAAATATACTAAAAACTTCTTAAGGCTAGCGGACCCCCTCTTCAACATCCACTGAAATGGCAGAGCGCGAAATTAAAAAATATTTTTTTAGAAATATTTAACTTTTATACATTTACAAGTGCAATACACCAAATTAAAGCTTAACTTCTTGTTAATCTAGCCATCGTGTCCGATTTCAAAAAGGCTTTACAGCGAAAGCACACCATTCGATTATGTTAGGTCAGTGCCTAGTCACAGAAAAACATACAGCCATTTTCCAGCCAAAGAGAGCAGTCACAAAAGCAGAAATTGAGATAAAATTAATCACTAACACTGATCTTCATCAGATGGCACTCATAGGACTTCATGTTACACAATACATGTATGTTTTGTTCGATAAAGTTCATATTTATATATAAAAATCTCAGTTTACATTGGCGCGTTCTGTTTAGTAATGTTGTGTCTCGAAAACATCCGGTGAATTTGCAAAGAGCCACGTCAATTTACAGAAATACTCATCATAATCTTTGATAAAAGATAGTGTTACTTCTCCTTAACCTCTTGAAACTCCCCATCCCGGATCCGGGATCGTGACTAAAGCCTCAGGCTCATTAGCATAACGCAACGTTAAACGATTTCTGAAAATCGCAAATAAAATTAAAATAATGCGTTTGCTCTCAAGCTTAGCCTTTTCTTAACAACACTGTCATCTCAGATTTTCAAAATATGCTTTTGAACCATAGAAATTGACTAATTTGTGTAAGAGTATGCAAAGCTAGCATAGCATTTTGTGTAGCATGTAGCACGCAACATTTTCACAAAAGCCAGATAACCAAATAAATAAAATCATTAACTTTGAAGAGCTTCGGATGTTTTCAATGAGGAGACTCTCAGTTACATAGCAAATGTGCAGTTTTTCAAAAAAATATTATTTGTGTAGGACAAATCGCTCCGTTTTGTTCACGTTTGGCTATGAAAAAACCCTGTATACAGTTATAGCCTGAAGCTCATTAGCATAATGTAACGTTAACGATTTCTGAAAATCGCAAATAAAATGAAAATAATGCATCTGCTCTCAAGCTTAGCCTTTTCTTAACAACACTGTCATCTCAGATTTTCAAAATATGCTTTTGAACCATAGAAATTGACTAATTTGTGTAAGAGTATGCAAAGCTAGCAATGCATTTTGAATAACATGTAGCACGCAACATTTTCACAAAAACCAGATAACCAAATAAATAAAATCATTTACCTTTGAAGAGCTTCTGATGTTTTCAATGAGGAGACTCTCAGTTACACACCAAATGCGCAGTGTTTCCTGAAAGCGTCTGTGTGTAGGAGAAATCGTTCCGTTTTCTACATTGCGCCTGGCTACTGAAACGAACCGAAAATGCAGTCACCTACAACGTAAAACTTTTTCCGGATTAACTACATAATATCGACCGAAACATGGCAAACGTTGTTTGGAATCAGTCCTCAAGGTGTTTTTTCACATATCTCTTCATTGACATGCAGTTCGTGGAAGCTTGCTTTACTCTCTGTATTGTTTGGAAAATACTGGCAGGTGACTTTTGCGCACCAATTTCGGCGCAGGACACCGGGCGGACACGTGGTAAATGTGGTCTCTTATGGTCAATCTTCCAATGATCTGCCTACAAATACGTCACAATGCTGCAGACACCTTGGGGAAACGACAGAAAGGGCAGACTCATTCCTCTTGCGTTCACAGCCATATAAGGAGATCATGACAAACAGAGCCTCAAAAATCCTTGTCATTTCCTGGATGCCATCTCATCTTGGTTTTGCCTGAAGCTCACGTTAAAGGGCACGCACAGAGAAGATCTTTGTATTTCTGGACACGTCAGAGTGTTGTCTTTCGAACAGTAGCAATTATATGCATAGTCGAGCATCTTTTTGTGACAAAATATCTTGTTTAAAACGGGAACGTTTTTCATCCAAAAATGAAATTAACCCCAAAAGGTTAATGCAACCGCTGTGTCAGATTTCAAAAAAGGTTTACAGAAAAAGCACACCATGCAATAATCTGAGTACAGCGCTAAGCCACAAAAAAAAGCCATACAGATACCCACTATGTTGTGGAGTCAGTAATAGTCAGAAATAGCGTTATAAATATTCACTTACCTTTGATGATCTTCATCAGATTGCACTCCCAAGAATCCCAGTTCCACAATAAATGTTTGTTTTGTTCGATAAAGTTCATCTTTATGTCCAAATACCATCTTTTTGTTAGTGCGTTTAGTTCACCAATAGAAATTCACAAGGCTCGGGCAAGTCCAGACGAAAGTCCAGATGAATTGTCAAAAAGGTTCTATTACAGTTTGTAAAAACATGTCAATGATGTATAGAATCAATCTTCAGGATGTTTTTATCATAAATCTTCAATAATGTTTCAATCGGACAATTCCTTTGTCCAGAACCAGACCCCTGGTTCAAACATCTCTTATTCGCTCCCCCTTCACAGTAGAAGCCGAAACAAGGTTCTAAAGACTGTTGACATCTAGTGGAAGCCTTAGCACATGCAATATGACCCCATAGACACTGTATATTCGAAAGGCAATGACTTGAAAAACTACAAACCTCAGATTTCCCACATCCTGGTTGGATTTTTCTCAGGTTTTCACCTGCCATATGAGTTATGTTATACTCACAGACATCGTTCAAACAGTTTTAGAAACTTCAGAGTGTTTCCTATCCAAATCTACTAATACATGCATATCTTAGTTTCTGGGCCTGAGTGGCAGGCAGTTTACTCTGGGCATGCGTTTCATCCGAACGTGAAAATGCTGCCCCTTATCCCAAACAGGTTTTAAGTATCAAAAGTAAAAGTGCCAGAGGCACACTCAAACAAATAGACATAATTTAGAAACAAAGCATTTGTGTATAGTGAGTCTGCCAGATCAGAGGCAGTAGGGATGACCAGGGATGTTCTCTTGGTAAGTGTGTGAATTGGACCATTTTCCTGTCAAAATATAATGAGTAATTTTGGGTGTCAGGGAAAATGTATGGAGTAAAAAGTACATTCTTTTCTTTAGGAATGTAGTGAAGTAAAAGTTGCCAAAAATATAATAGTAAAGTACATATAAACTAAAAAACAACTTAAGTAGTACTTATAACACCACCTCAGGCTAATAACACCACCTCAGGCTAATAACACCACCTCAGGCTAATAACACCACCTCAGGATAATAACACCACCTCAGGCTAATAACACCACCTCAGGCTAATAACACCACCTCAGGCTAATAACACCACCTCAGGCTAATAACACCACCTCAGGCTATTTTTACTTAAGTACTTTACACCACTGTACCACGGTCCGGTCTGGTTTGGTGCCCTGCCCCCACTGAGCTGTCATGGTCGTCACAGAAACAGCTGGCTTGACGTCCCCTTGCCGGCCGACCTTCAAACCCTCTGCTTAATGGACAGATCGCAGAAAGAGAGTGTGGGGGACACAGACAGAGAATGAGGGAGGCAGGGAGGGATGAGAGAGCGAGAGAGGGGGGAGAGAGAATTAAGGGTAATCTCAACTTCAAACAGATGGACTGAGCTCCAGTTTGTCCTTCTAAAACTCTTTAATGTCTAACACACATATAGGAGGTGTCAAGAAGAAGCACAGCTTTAAAGGTTAGCCACTGTCCACTGTGCAGTCATTAACTCTAAAGATATTCTAATATACTGTACTGTACTGCATCAACTCTCCACCCTTCAGACATCAACCATACTGTAAGAACTCTATAGGACATCCTCTGGTATGCCTGACACTCATCAAGGTGTACTTGTTCATTCATTTATTGAACTTGTTTTAATTTGTATTGAGGTACAATACTATGCCACACACAGTGAAGCTTGTCAGATGGTGAGTTGAGCCAAATTCATCTGCACATTGCTTCCAGCTGCCATTCATTCATTTTCCACATTAGACAAACAAATTAAATTAAGACTAATAAAGGAAGACATGGACGTTAATTGCATTGTGCATAATTTTTTCTCCTTTAATTAACTCAGTTCATTTATTTTCAGAGAAAATAGACGTCTGGCACGCTAATGTGTTCTAAATAGGGCCGGGGTTTTTCCTGGCCAGGTGACTTGGTGAGGAAATTCTCCTATCCGTAGTCATTATAGGTGATCAGTGAGTGAGGCCCATGCAGGCAGGCAGTGTACCCTGGTGTTTATAATGCTGGTGCTGGGCCTGGCGCAGCAGGGCGGGGAGCAGTGGGGAGCTCTGACTGTGATTACTACCAAAAGGACATGCAACTTTCACACATAATAATTACTGGACTGATATATTCACAGCAGCACTTCTCCTTTATCACTCTCTCTCTGCCGTTCTCCCTCCTTTCTCTCGCGGTGCCGTTGTGTTGGCATAGACCGGCCCAGAGAGTGAGTTTTTTATTTTTTATTTTACCTTTATTTAACTAGGCAAGTCAGTTAAGAACAAATTCTTATTTTCAATGACGGTCTAGGAACAGTGGGTTAACTGCCTGTTCAGGGGCAGAATGACAGATTTGTACCTTGTCAGCTCGGGGATTTGAGCTTGCAACCTTCCGGTTACTAATGCCACGCTCTAACCACCAGGCTACCCTGCCGCCCCAAGGGTGCGGGGGGGGGCAGGCGGGCAGGCGGGCAGGCAGACAGGCAGGCGGGCAGGCGGGCAGGCAGACAGGCAGGCGGGCGGGCGGGCGGGCGGGCGGGCGGGGGCGGGCGGGCGGGCGGGCAGGCAGGCAGGCAGGCAGGCAGGCAGGCAGGCAGGCAGGCAGAATAAAAGGGATTGATTATCTGTGCATCAATCAACCCCTTCATACTGGCTGCAGCATCCTGATTACTCACCATAAATGCAGGCCTCAAATAACATGTCAGGGATATTCAAATCTTCCCCTACGAGGTCTTGAGTACTGCTGGTTTTCTGTTTTACCTGGTAATGAATTTAATTACACCGACCTGAAGGCCAGGTCTTAATCATTCCCTGATTAGAGGGGAGGAATGATAAAAAGCAGTGGAAATGGCTTCCAGGTCCAGATTAGAATTTAAGGGCCGTATGTACTAACCATACTACTTTTGATTAGCGCACACCACTCTTTCCCCTCAAATGGAACCCTATTCCCCATATAGTGCACTGCTTTTGACCAGAGCAGTCTCAAATGGCACCCTATTGCCCTTGCAGTGCACTACTTTTGACCAGAGCAGTCTCAAATGGCACTCTATTCCTCATGTAGTGCACTACATTTAACCAGAGCTCTGATATAGTAACATATATCCTATATACTCCTTATATAGTGCACTTTTTCTGACCAGAAAAGCCTGACCACCAGAGCTTTCAAATACCACCCTATCCATGATATAGTGGAGTTCTTTTTACCAGCAGTACACATGTGCCCTAGTGCAGTACTAGTATATGAGACAGCTATTTAAAGAGGAGAGCACTAGAGCAGGAGAAGCTATCAGCGAGCCAGGCCAGAGCTCTGTTATTCACTATTGATTAGTGGTCTCTCTGATAGAGCAGGCTTTTAAATCACATCCACTGCCATTTTTAATAGCTATTAACCTACAGTATTAGGGTCACCTCTCTCTATCTCTCTCCCTCTCTTTCTCTCTCCCTCCCTATCTCTCTCTGTCTCTCTCTCTCTCTCTCTCTCTCTCTCTCTCTCTCTCTCTCTCTCTCTCTCTCTCTGTCTCTCTCTCTCTCTCTCTCTCTCTCTCTCTCTCTCTCTCTTTCAATTACATTTCAATTTAAGGGCTTTATTGACATGGGAAACATATGTTTACATTGCCAAAGCAAGTGAAATAGATAATAAACAAAAGTTTACAATAACAATAAATAAACAATACAATTTTTACAGTAAACATCTCTCTCTCTTTCTTTCCCTTTACCTACGCCCCCTCTCTCTCTCTCGCTCTTTATCACTATGTCCCTCTCTCTATGTCCCTCTCTCTCTCTCTCTGCCCCTCTCTCTCTCTCTCCCTCTCTCTCTATGTCCCTCTCTCTATGTCTCTCTCTATGTCCCTCTCTCTATGTCCCTCTCTCTCTCTCTCTCTCTCTCTCTCTCGGTCTCTCTCTATGTCCCTCTCTCTATGTCCCTCTCTCTACGTCCCTCTCTCTATGTCCCTCTCTCTATGTCCCTCTCTCTCTCTGTCTCTCTCTCTATGTCCCTCTCTCTCTTCCTGGAAAATAGCTTTTACAGTAAAAGGCCTCCATGCACTTCTCTGCCTCCAGGTTCAGAATTGATGGTGCTGAGTGTGAGACTAATCAAAATGGTTGCTCTTGCCTCCAGACATCATTATTTTAGTGGTTGGATTGTTTCAGTGTTTCCCAGCTGTTACACTCTGATTCTGCATGTGGGGGAGATGTAAACCAGTCTGCTAGTTGAGAGAGAGAGAGAGAGAGAGAGAGAGAGAGAGAGAGAGAGAGAGAGAGAGAGAGAGAGAGAGAGATGCGCCAAATAAGAAATAAAGTTACAAGTAATTAAAGAGCAGCAGTAAAATAACAGTAACGAGACTATATACAGGGGGGTGCCGGTTAGTTTACGTAATTGAGGTGATATGTACATGTAGGTAGAGTTATTAAAGTGACTATGCTTAGATGATAGTTAAAGGGGGGGGGACAATGCAAATAGTCTGGGTAGCTATTTGATTAACTGTTCAAGAGTCTTATGGTTTGGGGGTAGATGCTGTTTAGAAGCCTCTTGGACCTAGACTTGGTAGCAGACTAGGGTCTAAATTTTTAGGGACTTCCTCTGACGCCGCCTGGTATAGAGGTCCTGGATGGCAGGAAGCTTGGCCCCAGTGATGAACTGGGCTGTTCGCACTACCCTTTGTAGTGCATTGCGGTCAGAGGCTGAGCAGTTGCCATACCATTACATTACATTACATTTAAGTCATTTAGCAGACGCTCTTATCCAGAGCGACTTACAAATTGGTGAATTCACCTTCTGACATCCAGTGGAACAGCCACTTTACAATAGTGCATCTAAATCATTTAAGGGGGGGGGGGGGGTGAGAAGGATACCAGGCAGTGATGCAACCAGTTAGGATGCTCTCGATGGTGCAGCTGTAGAACCTATTGAGAATATGAGGACCCAGGCCAAATCTTTTCAGTCTCCTGAGAGGGAATAGGTTTTGTCGTGCCCCCTGCACCACTGCCTCGGTGTGCTTGGGCCATGATAGTTTGTTGGTGATGTGAACACCAAGGAACTTGAAGGTGTGTTGGTGTGTAAAGTGTGCGTATCTGGTGGGTGTGGTGATGTGTAAAGTGTGTGTATATGGTGCGTGTGGGGATGTGTAAAGTGTGTGTATATGGTGTGTGTGGGGATGTGTAAAGTGTGTGTATATGGTGTGTGGGTGTGGTGTGTAAAGTGTGTATATGGTGTGTGTGGGGTTGTTTAAAGTGTGTGTATATGGTGGGTGTGGTGATGTGTAAAGTGTGTGTCTATGGTGTGTGGGTGTGGTGTGTAAAGTGTGTATATGGTGGGTGTGGTGATGTGTGTATGTGGTGGTGTGTAAAGTGTGTGTCTATGGTGTGTGTGGAGTTATAGTGCTGTGAAAATCAAACACTGGCTTCTTCCTCTCTTTGTCTGTGTGTGTGTGTGTCTTTGTGTGTGATTGTGTTAGTGTGTGTGTGTGTGTGTGTGTGTAAGTGTGTGAGTGAGTGTAATGAGTCTCACAGAGAACAGGAAATAGAGAGAAATACTGTAACCCATGTATAATGCCACAGAAAGATTGATTGTGTGTATATGTTAATGATGAGAATGGTGTGTGTGTGGGTGGTGGAGAGCAGTACTTTACTGTGTTTTACTCTGTCAGTTTATTAGAGGAGAACTCTGTGACTGAATAACTTATTCTCACTTTTTCAATGTCACTTTCTACTTATTCCCCTCCCTTTCCCTCTCTCTCTGGGCAGGTAGGCCAGTGCAGTCTCTGTAAACACATTTAGTGTGTGTTCGTGAGTGTGTGTGTGTGTGTGTGTGTGTGTGTGTGTGTGTGTGTGTGTGTGTGTGTGTGTGTGTGTGTGTGTGTGTGTGTGTGTGTGTGTGTGTGTGACTCAGAGAGGTGGCAGAGCGAGATGGTTGTGGCCTGTGGTGTGAGTGTTCTCATTGGTGATGAAATATTTAAAGGGACAGTAACGTTCCATGCACTGCCTACTCTGGGGCAGAACTCACACACACAGAGAGAAGACTTGGATATGCTGAGGCTGGTAGTTTCTTATCTTCTCTGTGAGTTCTGCTCAACTCTGAGTCTCTATGGTGATTAAATAGTGAGACGAACAGGGAGACACACACACAAACACAAGCACACAGACACACACATGCACACACACACATGTACGCACGCACACATAGACACACGCCACATAGACACACACGCGCACGCACACACCCACACACACATGTGCACACACACGCACACACACACGCACACATAGACACACACGCGCACACACACACACACACACACACGAACACACGCACACACGCACACAGACACATGCGCACACACACACATACATACATACACATGTTACCTCAATTACCTTGACTAACCGGTGCCCCTGCACATTGACTCTGTACCGGTACCCCTGTATATAGCCTTGCTATTGTTATTTTACTGCTGCTCTAATTATTTCTTATTTTTATTTCTTATTTTTAAGGTATTTTTCTTAAAATTGCATTGTTGGTTAAGGATTGTAAGTAAGAATTTCACTGTAAGGTCTACCTACACCTGTTGTATTCTGCGCATGTGACAAGTGAAATGTGATTAGATTTGACACACACATGTCCGTCACTACACTCTGCCCCCAGGTGGGGATCAGTGTTGAGGGTTATAGACGATCAGATTGCTCCGCAGCACTACTGTATTCCCCCAGTCATTAGACAATAACACACTGATTCACACAGACAATAACACACTGATTCACACAGACAATAACACACTGATTCACACAGACAATAACACACTGATTCACACAGACAATAACACACCGATTCACACAGACAATAAAACACTGATTCACACAGACAATAACACACTGATTCACACAGACAATAACACACTGATTCACACAGACACACGCTATAGTACACACTCTACTGTGGGTGGGTGCGTGCATGCAAGTGTTTGAGATTTTCCCCAGATGCCTCTGTGACCTGGTGTTGCCAAGCACAACCATTCTTAGCGGAGGTCAGTGATTCAGTATGCTGTATCTCATCTTCTTACAGATGTATTTGACCTCAGATGAAACAGAGAAAATAGCTCATATCCGCTCTGCGTTCATCTCTCAATCATGTTGTAACGCTCGTCCTCTTCTTCTGACCAGGGGTAAGAGAGATCGGATCAATGTGCAGCGTGGTAAGTGTCCATAACGGCACTTTATTTACATGAACACTAAACTACAAAATAACAACGTGAATAACCGAAACAAACAAAACAGTCCCGTGTGGAAACAAACACTGACACGGAAAATAATCACCCACAACTCAAAGTGAAACCAGGCTACCTAAGTATGGTTCTCAATCAGGGACAATGATTGATAGCTGCCTCTGATTGAGAACCATACCAGACCAAACACAGAAATCCCAAATCATAGAAAAAAAACATAGACAACCCAGCCAACTCACGCCCTGACCATACTAAACAAAGACATAACAAAAGAACTAAGGTCAGAACGTGACACATGTCCATATGTATCCACCTCCAACTCAGCATTGATACAGCTTTGTATACAGAAAACACTACCTTGTATTGGGGTAATGCTGGAACGAGATACGGACTGTAACTGCACTGGCAAGGTTGAGTGTTAGTGAGTGTAGTGGTTTTGACTGGAACAGTCCTTGTTTCTTGTGGTAGTGCGTGTGCGTGTGCGTGTGCGTGTGCGCGTGTGTGTGTGCGTGTGTGTGTGTTTTTGTGTGTATACTGGATGTGCAATGTTTAATGGAAGTCGACAGTGTTTGAAGCTGCAGTGCAGAGCCTGTCTGAGTTGGGGAGGTGTCTCTGAATATATGAGGCATTTCTCTTCCTTCGCTCACAACAGAAGAATCAGCAAGCAGAGTGTGTGTGTGTGTGCGTGTGTGTGAGAACATCCAGCACATTCTAGTAAAACTGACCTTGATCTGCTGCAAAGCCAAATCCATAGCAGCAAACACACACACACACACACACACACACACACACACACACACACACACACACACACACACACACACACACACACACACACACACACACACACACACACACACACACACACACACACCAACACACACACCAACACACACACACACCTTTTCTGTCAGCTTGCATTTTTTACTTGTGTCTGAATTTCTTCATCAGCGAGCGGTTCTGCAGCCAGATCAAAGGGCCGCTGTGAGTTCCGTGCTCATCACTGTGGATACTCAAGCTTGTCATCGTGGGCGTCTTTTTGTAGCTGTTCCCCACTTTCCTCCCCTCCTATCTTCTCTTCCTCCCCTCCTTTCTTCTCTTCCTCCCCTCTGCTGGTCTTCTAATTGGAGCTGTCAATCAAATACTAATGAGCCGCACCCCCCTGCCCTACACCCCTCCACGAACCAACCAAATATACCAACCATCCAACATCTGAAACTCCTCTCCTCTTCAATTCTCCTCTCCTCTCTTTTCCTCTCCCCTTCTCTCCTCTCCTCTCCTCTCTTTTCCTCTCCCCTTCTCTCCTCTCCTCTCCTCTCTTCTCCTCTCCTCTCCTCTCCTCTCCTCTCCTCTCCTCTCCTCTCCTCTCCTCACCCCTCCCCTCCTCGCCTCTCCTCTCCTCTCTTCTCTTCTCCTCCTGTACTCCCGAGGACATATGTATAAAAAAACATCTGTCAGTCCAAAACATCATTTTTGTAATAATATATGAGCTGTGGAAAGTTGGTGTACCATTTATTTTTAAAGGTAAGTTTAAATGTTGAGTATGTTTATCTAGAGTTGTGTGTATAAATGTGTATGTGTTCAGTTTGTTGGAAGCTCTGTGTGTGTGAGTTGGTGTCCGACATAGCTAATAGGTAAGCAGGGTAGCGGATGATCAATGCGATGAGGGCATTGGCGCTGTGAATGCCGGCGCTGTTAGATTTTTTTTACTGCCCTCCCCTTGACAATTTCTCAGTGGATCTGCCCAAAATCGGCTCATAGGCATAGATTTTCTCTGGGAGGCCCCAATTTGGCCGATGGCAGGGGTCAATTTAGTCAATGCCCTTGACTTGTACACAGCCACTGGAGGTAAGAGGAGAGAGAACACCCCTCCCCTATTCCAAGATCCTCAACTAGATTCATCCGCGGAACGGTTTTCTCTGGAGCGGATGGTCAGGGGGCCGGAACATAATTACAAATCATTTGTAGACTGCACATTGACCGCAAGAATCTCAAACAGATATAACATTCGACTGAAATCATTTCAAATCTTGCTTACATTTGTATATGGTCACATATATCTCCCTATTATTTTTGGAAATACTTTGATTTCCAAAATTCATATCACTTGGAGCTGATTTGTTGGTGTTTTTACAGTCTTTTATGTCCAACTGTAAAAAATGTCATATAATATAACTCCAAATGAAACCATCACCAGTTGGGGAACCCTGCTCTATTCTTCCTGTTTTTCACTCACAACTCTCGTTCCTTTCCCCACGAACATTGTCCTTATAGGCACAGGCAGAATTCAGCCACTTCATTAGAGGAACTTCTTGTTGAAAGGACTGACATTTAAATGATGCAGTCGAGCTGCTTCTTACAGAGTGTGAGTGAATGTGCGGTGTGAGCAGGATTGTTGTTTAGTAGTGTTTGCAATGTGTATCTGTGTTGCGAGCGGTAATTCTGCTCTCGGATGCCGGCCTGGCGGCGGAACGCATCACATCCTTTGGAACAGGAAATCCATCACCCTGCCACCACGACCCCAGGGTCGCCACGGTGACCAGGTGGGCGGGGTCCTCACTGTCACACTTCTCCCCACAGACAGCCAATCTCTGGTTAGATTGATGGATGGTGGTGGAAAATCAGGGAACAGCTGCAGCCCGGCAGTTGGGTGATTTACTGGTGAACAGAAAGAGGTTTGGGTTGGTTTATTATGCAGGAGAGGGATTATTGGGAAACTGTAAACCTATGATTATTTTAATTTAATTCAAGCATCCTTATAAAACATGCAAGCTTGTGTGCACACACGCATACACTCCCAGACACGCACACACTCTCAATGCTAACAGACTCCCTAGCTGGTCTGTTTAATAAGGTCAGACTGCTCTCTGCCAGGGACACTCAGCATGAATACAGGATGAAAAGGAGATGGACAGAAATATTAAAAGGTGAGAGAAGCTGAGAGTTACTGAGATGTGATATCCACCTAAACGAAAACATCTCTTTGCCTCCCTTTCCCTTCGCTCTCTCTCTCTCTCTCTCTCTCTCTCTCTCTCTCTCTCTCTCTCTCTCTCTCTCTCTCTCTCTCTCTAGATAATAGATAATATACAAAAGTGAAATAAACAATAAAAATCAAGAGTAAACATTACACATACAGAAGTTTCAAAACAATAATGAGATTACAAATGTCATATTATATATATATATATATATATATATATATATATAGTGTTGTAACAATGTACAAATGGTTAAAGTACACAAGGGAAAATAAATAAGCATAAATATGGGTTGTATTTACAATGGTGATTGTTCTTCACTGGTTGCCCTTTTCTTGTGGCAACAGGTCACACATCTTGCTGCTGTGATGGCACACTGTGGAATTTCACCCAGTAGATATGGGAGTTTATCAAAATTGGATTTGTTTTCGAATTTTTTGTGGATCTGTATAATCTGAGGGAAATATGTCTCTCTAATATGGTCATACATTGGGCAGGAGGTTAGGAAGTGCAGCTCAGTTTCCACCTCATTTTTTGTGGGCAGTGAGCACATAGCCTGTCTTCTCTTGAGAGCCATGTCTGCCTACGGCGGCCTTTCTCAATAGCAAGGCTATGCTCACTGAGTCTGTACATAGGCAAAGCTTTCCTTAAGTTTGGGTCAGTCACAGTGGTCAGGTATTCTGCCACTGTGTACTCTCTGTTTAGGGCCAAATAGCATTCTAGTTTGCTCAGTTTTTTTGTTAATTCTTTCCAATGTGTCAAGTAATTATCTTTTTGTTTTCTCATGATTTGGTTGGGTTTAATTGTGCTGTTGTCCTGGGGCTCTGTGGGGCGTGTTTGTGTTTGTGAACAGAGCTCTAGGACCAGCTTGCCTAGGGGACTCTTCTACAGGTTCATCTCTCTGTAGGTGATGGCTTTGTTATGGAATGTTTGGGAATCGCTTCCTTTTAGGTGGTTGTAGAATTTAACGGCTCTTTTCTGGATTTGGATAATTAGTGGGTATCGGCCTAATTCTGCTCTGCATGCATTATTTGGTGTTCTACGTTATACATGGAAGATATTTTTGCAGAATTCTGCATGCAGAGTCTCAATTTGGTGTTTGTCCCATTTTGTGAAGTCTTGGTTGGTGAGCGGACCCCAGACCTCACAGCCATAAAGGGCAATGGGCTCTGATTCAAGTATTTTTAGCCAGATCCTAATTGGTATGTTGAAATTTATGTTCCTTTTGATGGCATAGAATGCCCTTCTTGCCTTGTCTCTCAGATCTTTCACAGCTTTGTGGAAGATACCTGTGGTGCTGATTTTTATGCCAAGGTAATTATAGTTTTTTGTGTGCTCTAGGGCAACAGTGTGTGGATGGAATTTGTATTTGTGGTCCTGGCGACTGGACCTTTTTTGGAACACCATTATTTTGGTCTTACTGAGATTTACTGTCAGGGCCCAGGTCTGACAGAATCTGTGCAGAAGATCTAGGTGCTGCTGTAGGCCCTCCTTGGTTGGTGACAGAAGCACCAGATCATCAGCAAACAGTAGACATTTGACTTCGGATTCTAGTAGGGTGAGGCCTGGTGCTGCAGACTTTTCTAGTGCCCGCACCAATTCGTTGATATATATATATTGAAGAGGGTTGGGCTTAAGCTGCATCCCTGTCTCACCCCACGACCCTGTGTGCATATATTTGTGTGTTTTTTGCCAATTTTAACCGCACACTTGTTGTTTGTGTACATGGATTTTATAATGTCGTATGTTTTACCCCCAACATCACTTTCCATCAATTTGTATAGCAGACCCTCATACCAAATTGAGTCGAGGCTTTTTTGAAATCAACAAAGCATGAGAAGACTTTGCCTTTGTTTTGGTTTGTTTGGTTGTCAATTAGGGTGTGTAGAGTGAATACATGGTCTGTTGTATGGTAATTTGCTCAGTACATTGTTTTCATTGAGGAAATGTACGAGTCTGCTGTTAATGATAATGCAGAGGATTTTCCCAAGGTTACTGTTGACGCATATTCCACCTCAAAGGGTTTTAGTATAGCCAATTGGAATTTGTTGTCTGTATATTTGATAATTTCAATAAGGATACCATCAACACCACAGGCCTTTTTGGGTTGGAGGGTTTTTATTTTGTCCTGTTACTCATTCAAGGTAATTGTCACGCCTTGGTCTTAGTATTTTGTGTTTTAGTTTATTAGTTAGTCAGACCAGGGTGTGACATGGGGTTATTATGTATTGTTTTTTCGTATTGGGGTTTGTAGTGTTTGGGATTGTAGTTGATTAGGGGTGTGTGTGTGTTAATAGGTTGGCTGCCTGAGGCGGTTCTCAATCAGAGTCAGGTGATTCTCGTTGTCGCTGATTGGGAACCGTATTTAGGTAGCCTGGTTTTCGCCTTGTATTTCGTGGGTGATTGTTCCTGTCTCTGTGTAGTGTGCACCAGTCAGGCTGTAATTGGTTTCACGTTCTGTTTGTTATTTTTGTATTTATTAGTTATTCGTGTTAGTTCGTTCATTTTGTCTTCACTAAATAAACATGAGTAACTTACACGCTGCATTTCGGTCCGACTCTCCTTCAACTAAAGAACGCCGTTACAGTAATTGAAGAATCCAGTGGGTTCTGGTAGTCTTTAATAGTTGATTCTAAGATTTGTATTTGATCATGTATATGTTTTTGCTCTTTATTCTCTGTTATAGAGCCAAACAGATTGGAGAAGTGGCTTGTCCATTTTGGATAGATTTTTGTGTTGTTGTTTTCAATTTTCCCAGAATGTTTAGAGTCTATGGATTCTTCTCTCTCTCTCTCTCTCTCTCTCTCTCTCTCTCTCTCTCTCTCTCTCTCTCTATACTCTGACTCAAACATATTCTTGAGTAGACTTAGATGGCCTAGTTTATGGTACGGCAATGATGAGGTAGAGGTAAAGTTAGACTAATTGCTCACTCCCTGAGTCTTGGCCGGGAGGCTTCAGTTCGATCCTTTACAGTCAATGTGCTAGTCTGAGAATCCGTCCATGGTAAATGACAAAGACTTAACACACACGCACGCACACCACAGGGCTTATCTGTGCCTATGGGTGTCTGTTTTCTGCCCTGCTGACTTTCTCAAGGCTGTTTGTGAAATCACAGTTTTCATTTTAGAAATCTTGTTTGATCTCGGAAAATCTGACGCTCTCTGGCCCTCTCATCTTTGATTGGTCAGATCTCTCTGCTGATACACACTCTTAAGCCTGGTTCCCACGAGAACACTTACCGAGGTGGCAGACGTACTTGACAAGAACTCATTCCATCGATTACCCCCCCCCCCCATCCTCCCTTCTTTAAGTGTCTCACAGAGCTGAGACAGGGCAGACTGGCTGACCTGCTGTGCTGTCATCTGATCCGTGTGTGTGTGTGTTTGGAGAGGAGATGAGAGAATAGGCGTGGAGAGGAGAGAAGTGGAGAGGAGATGAGAGGAGATAAGTGAAGAGGAGAGGAGAGAAGTGGAGAGGAGATGAGAGAATAGGTGTGGAGAGGAGAGAAGTGGAGAGGATAGGCGTGGAGAAGAGAGAAGTGTAGAGGAGATGAGAGGATAGGTGTAGAGAGGAGAGAAGTGGAGAGGAGAAGAGAGGATAGGTGTAGAGAGGAGAGAAGTGGAGAGGAGATGAGAGGATAGGTGGAGAGAGGAGAGAAGTGGAGAGGAGATGAGAGGATAGGTGTAGAGAGGAGAGAAGTGGAGAGGAGATGAGAGAATAGGTGTGGAGAGGAGAGAAGTGGAGAGGAGAGAAGTGGAGAGGAGAGAAGTGGAAAGGAGATGAGAGAATAGGTGTGGAGAGGAGAGAAGTGGCGAGGAGATGAGAGGATAGGCATGTAGAGGAGAGAAGTGGAGAGGAGATGAGAGGAGATAAGTGAAGAGGAGAGGAGAGAAGTGGAGAGGAGATGAGAGAATAGGTGTGGAGAGGAGAGAAGTGTAGAGAAGATGAGAGGATAGGTGTAGAGAGGAGAGAAGTGGAGAGGAGAAGAGAGGATAGGTGTAGAGAGGAGAGAAGTGGAGAGGAGATGAGAGGATAGGTGTAGAGAGGAGAGAAGTGGAGAGGAGATGAGAGGATAGGCGTGGAGAGGAGAGAAGTGGAGAGGAGATGAGAGGATAGGTGTGGAGAGGAGAGAAGTGGAGAGGAGATGAGAGGATAGGTATGGAGAGGAGAGAAGTGGAGAGGAGATGAGAGGATAGGTGTGGAGAGGAGAGAAGTGGAGAGGAGAGAAGTGGAGAGGAGAGAAGTGGAAAGGAGATGAGAGAATAGGTGTGGAGAGGAGAGAAGTGGAGAGGAGATGAGAGGATAGGCATGGAGAGGAGAGAAGTGGAGAGGAGATGAGATGAGAGGAGGTAAGTGAAGAGGGGAGGAGAGAAGTGGAGAGGAGATGAGAGAATAGGTGTGGAGAGGAGAGAAGTGGAGAGGAGAGAAGTGGAGATGATAGGCGTGGAGAGGAGAGAAGTGTAGAGAAGATGAGAGGATAGGTGTAGAGAGGAGAGAAGTGGAGAGGAGAAGAGAGGATAGGTGTAGAGAGGAGAGAAGTGGAGAGGAGATGAGAGGGTAGGTGTAGAGAGGAGAGAAGTGGAGAGGAGATGAGAGGATAGGTGTAGAGAGGAGAGAAGTGGAGAGGAGATGAGAGAATAGGTGTGGAGAGGAGAGAAGTGGAGAGGAGATGAGAGAATAGGTGTGGAGAGGAGAGAAGTGGAGAGGAGATGAGAGGATAGGTGTAGAGAGGAGAGCAGTGGAGAGGAGATGAGAGGATAGGCGTGGAGAGGAGAGAAGTGGAGAGGAGATGGAGGATATGAGAGGGATGGAGAGGAGATGAGAGGATAGGTATGGAGAGGAGAGAAGTGGAGAGGAGATGAGAGGATAGGTGTGGAGAGGAGAGAAGTGGAGAGGAGAGAAGTGGAGAGGAGAGAAGTGGAAAGGAGATGAGAGAATAGGTGTGGAGAGGAGAGAAGTGGAGAGGAGATGAGAGGATAGGCATGGAGAGGAGAGAAGTGGAGAGGAGATGAGATGAGAGGAGGTAAGTGAAGAGGGGAGGAGAGAAGTGGAGAGGAGAAGAGAGGATAGGTGTAGAGAGGAGAGAAGTGGAGAGGAGATGAGAGAATAGGTGTGGAGAGGAGAGAAGTGGAGAGGAGAGAAGTGGAAAGGAGATGAGAGAATAGGTGTGGAGAGGAGAGAAGTGGAGAGGAGATGAGAGGATAGGCGTGGAGAGGAGAGAAGTGGAGAGGAGATGAGAGAATAGGTGTGGAGAGGAGAGAAGTGGAGAGGAGATGAGAGGATAGGTGTAGAGAGGAGAGAATAGGTGTAGAGATGAGAGTATAGGCGTAGAGAGGAGAGAAGTGGAGAGGAGATGAGAGAATAGGTGTAGAGATGAGAGGATAGGCGTGGAGAGGAGAGAAGTGGAGAGGAGATGAGAGAATAGGTGTAGAGAGGAGAGAAGTGGAGAGGAGATGAGAGGATAGGTGTAGAGAGGAGATGAAAGGAGAGGCGTGGAGAGGAGCGAAGTGGAGAGGAGATGAGAGAATAGGTGTGGAGAGGAGAGAAGTGGAGATGAGAGAAGTGGAGAGGAGATGAGAGGAGAGGCGTGGAGATGAGAGAATAGGTGTAGAGATGAGAGGAGAGGAGAGACACTGTGATGCAGAGCTGCATGACAGTGTCTCTGAATCTCTTGGAACTCCTTGCCTAAAATAAAGGCCCACAGAGTATCACTGTCACCTCTGTTTGTGTTTGTGTGTATTTCTCTGGCTTTGGGCTACTCTGTACTGTTCCTCTTTCTCTACTCCATACAAACTAGTGTACCCTACAGTATAAGAAGTGTGTGTGTTCATTATGTGTGTATACTATACTATACTATATACAGTACAGCCACGTCACCCGTGAATAAAATCAGTATTTGACGTCCATCCATGTCTGAGGATGTCAGGAGATGATGTGGGAACCGGCCACTAGGGGCAACAGTGAGCACTGTTACCTTCAATAGGTCTAAGCATCTGCCTCTGATTCCAAGGGTTGCTGTTCGAATCCAGCGATAAAAAGTTGATTTATATGTTTTGGTTTTAAGCCTATACCAAACATTAACCCTTACCTTAACCAATCTGAGCTAAAGCCTGAACTTAACTTTAAACACTTTGAAATTTAACGTTTGCAACAGCTTCGAAATTTGACGTTTGAGAAACACGGATGAACGTCTAATTCTGATGTGAGACCTTGAGAGCTGGTTGCTATATATGCTTCTTCTGATGTAGGAAGGCTGATCAATGCAAGTCTATCGTTGCTGGTGGTCCTTTCTGCTCCTCTGCTCTTACACTGTGTGCACGTGTGTGTACGTGTGCATGTGCAGTATACAGCATGTTTTCTGAGCTGGAATATTGTGTCTAACAGTTATTTTTTCTCTCTCTTCCATGTCTTCTCTGTCCCCATTTCATTGATGCTTCACAGGTAAGTCATGGCTTTTTAAACTACTTTACCACCTTTAAAAAATCCACTACACTACACCACACTACCCTACACTACACTACACCACACTACCCTACACTACACTACACTACACTACACTACCCTACACTACACTACACCACATTACCCTACACTACACTACCCTACACTACACTACACTACCCTACACTACACTACACCACACTACCCTACACTACACTACCCTACACTACACTATACCACACTACCCTACACTACACTACCCTACACTACACTACACTACACTACCCTACACTACACTACCATACACTACACTACACTACACCACATTACCCTACACTACACCACACTACCCTACACTACACCACACTACCCTACACTACACTACCCTACACTACACTACACTACCCTACACCACACCACACTACACTACACTACACTACACTACACAACACCACACTACCCTACACTACACCACACTACCCTACACCACGCTACACTACACTACACTACACTACACTACCCTACACCACACTACCCTACACTGCACTACACTACACTACACTACACTACCCTACACTACACTACACTACACCACACTACCCTACACTACACTACCCTACACTACCCTACACTACACTACACTACCCTACACTACACTACACTACACTACACTACCATACACTACACTACACTACCCTACACCACACTACACTACACTACACCACACTACCCTACGTTACACTACCATACACTACACAACACAACAATACCCTACACTACACTACACCACACTACCCTACACTACACTACCATACACTACACAACACTACAATACCATACACTACACTACACCACACTACCCTACACTACACTACCATACACTACCCTACACAACACTACAATACCATACACTACACAACACTACAATACACTACACTACACTACACTACACTACACTACACTACACTACACTACACAACACTACAATACCATACACTACACTACACCACACTACCCTACACTACACTACCATACACTACCCTACACAACACTACAATAGCATACACTACACAACACTACAATACCATACCATACACTACACTACACTACACTACCCTACACTACACTACCATACACTACACTACACTACACCACATTACCCTACACTACACCACACCACACTACCCTACACTACACCACACTACCCTACACTACACTACCCTACACTACACTACACTACACTACCCTACACCACACTACACTACACTACACTACACTACACTACCCTACACTACCCTACACTGCACCGCACTACACTACACTGCACTACACTACACTACACTACACTACACTACACTACACTACCCTACCCTACCCTACACTACACTACACTACCCTACACTACACTACACTACACTACACTACACTACACTACCCTACACTACACTACACTACCCTACCCTACACTACCCTACACTACACCACACTACCCTACACTGCACTGCACTACACTACACTACACTACACTACACTACCCTACCCTACACTACACTACCCTACACTACACTACACTACACTACCCTACACTACACTACCCTACACTACACTACACTACACTACACTACCCTACACTACACTACCCTACACTACACTACCCTACACTACACTACACTACACTACACTACCCTACACTACACTACACTACACTACACTACACTACACTACACCACACTACCCTACATTACACTACCATACACTACACAACACTACAATACCCTACACTACACTACACCACACTACCCTACACTACCATACACTACACAACACTACAATACCATACACTACACTACACCACACTACCCTACACTACACTACCATACACTACACTACACTACAATACCATACACTACACTAACCTATTCTACACTATGTATCCATCCATCCCTACACTACAATACCATACACAATACCATACACTACACTACCCTACACTACCCTCCACTACCCTCCACTACACTACAATACCCTCCACTACACTACCCTATTCTACACTATGTATCCATCCCTACACTACAATACCATACACAATACCATACACTACACCATACACTACACTACCCTACACTACCCTCCACTACACTACAATACCAAACACTACACTACCCTATTCTACACTATGTATCCATCCAGTCGTCTTAACACAGTGTTGGCTGGACATAATCTGATTATAGATGGGATGATAATGAGGTTATGGTTCCAGGCTTGTGCTCTGCTTCATGTTCCTGCATTCTAAGAATAACTAGCTACATAGCTGTTCTGTAAATATGGAACAGGCCCTTTCCTCTCGGGGGGGACAAGGCTCGGCTGGATAATGGGTTTCCTGTGTCTTCTGTGACCGTGTCGTCACACAAGCTATCATAGAGAGAGAGAGAGATAGGGTGGAGGGGGAGAGAGGCGAGAGAGAGGCGGGAGAGAGAGAGAGATTAAATTGAATTGAGAGAGAAGGGAGGGGTAGAGGGGGGAAGAGAGAGGGGGGGAGTAGAACAGATGAAGTCTATGATGAGTGCTACATTGTCCTAACATCAAATAATGTTGTAAACATAAATATTCCAGGAGAAAACATGAGTCAGTGAGGTATGAACAATACATTAGACAAACAATTGGACCACAATGGAGAAAACAAACTAATAAGCTTGGAAACTCTGAACCAAATAGAATGAAGTAACTGCCAGAAATGAAGAAAAGTTACATGAAGGAAGGCAAGAGGGAGGGCAATATATGATGTGGAGAGGTTGAATCGGTGGCCTTGGGATGATGTATCAGTGAAAAACAGAACCAGAGAAATACTAACCCTGTATGTCCTCCTCGGGATGATGTTACACCCCCATTGTGTTATAAACAGGAGCAACAGGGCAGAGTTTTCTCCCTTCCCTTTGCAGAATCTAGTCCTTTCCTTCCTTCCCTCCCCTGTCTCTCTTCCCTCTCTCCCTATTCACTCTCCTCTCTTTCTCTCTTCCCTCTCTCCCTATTCACTCTCCTCTCTTTCTCTATTCCCGTCTCCCTATTCACTCTCCTCTCTTTCTCTATTCCTCTCTCCCTATTCACTCTCTTTCTCTATTCCACTCTCCCTATTCACTCTCCTCTCTTTCTCTATTCCCGTCTCCCTATTCACTCTCCTCTCTTTCTCTATTCCCCCCTCTCCCTATTCACTCTCCTCTCTTTCTCTATTCCACTCTCCCTATTCACTCTCCTCTCTTTCTCTATTACCCCCTCTCCCTATTCACTCTCCTCTCTTTCTCTATTCCTCTCTCCCTATTCACTCTCCTCTCTTTCTCTATTCCCCCCTCTCCCTATTCACTCTCTTCTCTTTATCTATTCCCCTCTCCCTATTCACTCTCCTCTCTTTCTCTATTACCCCCTCTCCCTATTCACTCTCCTCTCTTTCTCTATTCCTCTCTCCCTATTCACTCTCCTCTCTTTCTCTATTCCCCTCTCTACCTATTCACTCTCCTCTCTTTCTCTATTCCCCTCTCTCCCTATTCTCTCTCCTCTCTTTCTCTATTACCCCCTCTCCCTATTCACTCTCCTCTCTTTCTCTATTCTCCACTCTCCCTATTCACTCTCCTCTCTTTCTCTATTACCCCCTCTCCCTATTCACTCTCCTCTCTTTCTCTATTCCTCTCTCCCTAATCGCTCTCCTCTCTTTCTCTATTCCCCCCTCTCCCTATTCACTCTCCTCTCTTTCTCTATTCCCCCCTCTCCCTATTCACTCTCCTCTCTTTCTCTATTACCCCCTCTCCCTATTCACTCTCCTCTCTTTCTCTATTCCCCCCTCTCCCTATTCACTCTCCTCTCTTTCTCTATTACCCCCTCTCCCTATTCACTCTCCTATCTTTCTCTATTCTCCACTCTCCCTATTCACTCTCCTCTCTTTCTCTATTCCCCTCTCCCTATTCACTCTCCTCTCTTTCTCTATTCCCCTCTCTCCCTATTCACTCTCCTCTCTTTCTCTATTCCCCTCTCCCTATTCACTCTCCTCTCTTTCTCTATTCCCCTCTCTCCCTATTCACTCTCCTCTCTTTCTCTATTACCCCCTCTCCCTATTCACTCTCCTCTCTTTCTCTATTCCCCACTCTCCCTATTCACTCTCCTCTCTTTCTCTATTACCCCTCTCCCTATTCACTCTCCTATCTTTCTCTATTCTCCACTCTCCCTATTCACTCTCCTCTCTTTCTCTATTCCTCTCTCCCTATTCACTCTCCTCTCTTTCTCTCTTCCCCTCTCTCCCTATTCACTCTCCTCTCTTTCACTATTCCCCTCTCTCCCTATTCACTCTCCCCTCTTTCTCTATTCCCTCTCTCCCTATTCACTCTCCTCTCTTTCTCTCTTCCCCTCTCTCCCTATTCACTCTCCCCTCTCTTTCACTATTCCCCTCTCTCCCTATTTACTCTCCCCTCTTTCTCTATTCCCCTCTCTACCTATTCACTCTCCTCTCTTTCTCTCTTCCCTCTCTCCCTATTCACTCTCATCTCTTTCTCTTTCCTCTCTCCCTATTCACTCTCCTCTCTTTCTCTATTCCCCTCTCTCCCTATTCACTCTCATCTCTTTCTCTATTCCCCTCTCCCCCTATTCACTCGCCTCTCTTTCTCTATTTCCCTCTCCCTATTCACTCTCCTCTCTTTCTCTATTCCCCTCTCTCCCTATTCACTCTCCTCTCTTTCTCTATTCCCCTCTCTCCCTATTCACTCTCATCTCTTTCTCTTTCCTCTCTCCCTATTCACTCTCCTCTCTTTCTCTATTCCCCTCTCTCCCTATTCACTCTCATCTCTTTCTCTATTCCCCTCTCTCCCTATTCACTCTCCTCTCTTTCTCTATTTCCCTCTCCCTATTCACTCTCCTCTCTTTCTCTATTCCCCTCTCTCCCTATTCACTCTCCTCTCTTTCTCTATTCCCCTCTCTCCCTATTCACTCTCTTCTCTTTCTCTATTCCCCTCTCCCTATTCACTCTCCTCTCTTTCTCTATTCCCCTCTCTCCCTATTCACTCTCCTCTCTTTCTCTATTCCCCTCTCTCCCTATTCTCTCTCCTCTCTTTCCCTCTTCCCCCTCTCCCTATTCACTCTCCTCTCTTTCTCTCTTTCCTCTCTCCCTATTCACTCTCCTCTCTTTCTCTATTCCCCTCTCTCCCTATTCACTCTCCTCTCTTTCTCTATTCCCCTCTCTCCCTATTCTCTCTCCTCTCTTTCCCTCTTCCCTCTCTCCCTATTCTCTCTCCTCTCTTTCTCTCTTTCCTCTCTCCCTATTCACTCTCCTCTCTTTCTCTATTCCCCTCTCTCCCTATTCACTCTCCTCTCTTTCTCTCTTCCCCTCTCTCATTATTCACTCTCCCATCTTTCTCTCTTCCCCTCTCTCACTATTCACTCTCCTCTCTTTCTCTCTTCCCCTCTCTCCCTATTCACTCTCCTCTCTTTTCTCTTTCCTCTATCCCTATTCACTCTCCTCTCTTTCTCTATTCCCCTCTCTCCCTATTCACTCTCCTCTCTTTCTCTCTTCCCCTCTCTCATTATTCACTCTCCCCTCTTTCTCTCTTCCCCTCTCTCACTATTCACTCTCCTCTCTTTCTCTATTCCCCTCTCTCCCTATTCACTCTGCTCTCTTTCTCTATTCCCTCTCTCTCTATTCCCTTCCTCTCCTTCTCTATTCCCCTCTCACTATTCACTCTCCTCTCTTTCTCTATTCCTCTCTCCCTATTCACTCACCTCTATTTCTCTATTCCATCTCTCCCTATTCACTCTCCTCTCTTTCTCTATTCCCCTCTCCCTATTCACTCTCCTCTCTTTCCTCTCTCCCTATTCACTCTCCTCTCTTTCTCTATTCCCTCTCTCCCTATTCACTCTCTTCTCTTTCTCTATTCCCCTCTCACTATTCACTCTCCTCTCTTTCTCTATTCCCCCCTCTCCCTATTCACTCTCCTCTCTTTCTCTATTCCTCTCTCCCTATTCACTCTCCTCTCTTTCCTCTCTCCCTATTCACTCTCCTCTCTTTCTCTATTCCTCTCTCCCTATTCACTCTCCTCTCTTTCCTCTCTCCCTATTCACTCTCCCCTCTTTCTCTTTCCTCTCTCCCTATTCACTCTCCCTCTTTCTCTTTCCTCTCTCCCTATTCACTCTCCTCTCTTTCCTCTCTCCCTATTCACTCCCCTCTTTTCTCTCCCCTCTTTCTCTATTCCCTCTCCCTATTCACTCTCCTCTCTTTCTCTATTCCCCTCTCTCCCTATTCACTCTCCTCTCTTTCTCTCTTCCCCTCTCTCATTATTCACTCTCCCCTCTTTCTCTCTTCCCCTCTCTCACTATTCACTCTCCTCTCTTTCTCTATTCCCCTCTCTCCCTATTCACTCTGCTCTCTTTCTCTATTCCCTCTCTCTCTATTCCCTTCCTCTCCTTCTCTATTCCCCTCTCACTATTCACTCTCCTCTCTTTCTCTATTCCTCTCTCCCTATTCACTCACCTCTATTTCTCTATTCCATCTCTCCCTATTCACTCTCCTCTCTTTCTCTATTCCCCTCTCCCTATTCACTCTCCTCTCTTTCCTCTCTCCCTATTCACTCTCTTCTCTTTCTCTATTCCCCTCTCACTATTCACTCTCCTCTCTTTCTCTATTCCCCCCTCTCCCTATTCACTCTCCTCTCTTTCTCTATTCCTCTCTCCCTATTCACTCTCCTCTCTTTCCTCTCTCCCTATTCACTCTCCTCTCTTTCTCTATTCCTCTCTCCCTATTCACTCTCCTCTCTTTCCTCTCTCCCTATTCACTCTCCCCTCTTTCTCTTTCCTCTCTCCCTATTCACTCTCCCCTCTTTCTCTTTCCTCTCTCCCTATTCACTCTCCCCTCTTTCTCTTTCCTCTCTCCCTATTCACTCTCCTCTCTTTCCTCTCTCCCTATTCACTCTCCCCTCTTTCTCTATTCCCCTCTCCCTATTCACTCTCCTCTCTTTCTCTATTCCTCTCTCCCTATTCACTCTCCTCTCTTTCCTCTCTCCCTATTCACTCTCCTCTCTTTCTCTATTCCTCTCTCCCTATTCACTCTCCTCTCTTTCCTCTCTCCCTATTCACTCTCCCCTCTTTCTCTTTCCTCTCTCCCTATTCACTCTCCCTCTTTCTCTTTCCTCTCTCCCTATTCACTCTCCCCTCTTTCTCTTTCCTCTCTCCCTATTCACTCTCCTCTCTTTCCTCTCTCCCTATTCACTCTCCCCTCTTTCTCTATTCCCCTCTCCCTATTCACTCTCCTCTCTTTCTCTATTCCCCTCTCTCCCTATTCACTCTCCTCTCTCTCCCCCAACTCTCTTCTCCTCCCTCTCCGTTGCCTTTCTCCTCCCCTCCCTCTCTCTCTCTCTCCATCCCATCTCTCCTCTCCCTCTTTCTATCTGTCTTCTCTCTCCTCCTTCTCTGTCTCTCCTGCCCTCTCCTTTCTGAGAGGAGGGTAATGGAATTTGACTTCATGTCTGGGAAACCCAGTGTTCGAGCAGGATTTACTGCTAATAGACAAGGACAGAGTGTGACCTAAGCTGTGTGTGTGTTTGTGTGTGTCAGAGCACAAGGATGTGTGAGTGTGCCCGCTTAGACAAAGACAGCTAAGTGCTTTGGACAAGCCGACCTATAATGAAAAGTATACAAGATACCTTTACAAAACTCTAACCCTCACCTCAACCTTTACACATCCTGGGGTGTTAACACACAGTCAGATCTGCACCCAGGTTATTTTGACATGTCTGTCTGCGTCCACTCTGATGCATATTCTGGGAGCTAATTGGGTACAAAGTTATTATTGGGATTTTCCCCTGCCTCTCACACGAGGCACTGCATCTCAGTGCAAGAGGCGTCACTAAAGTCTTCGAAAGCCAAGTTAATAAACAGATCACTGACCATTTAAAATCCCACTGTACCTTCTCCGCTGTGCAATCCGGTTTCCGAGCTGGTCACGGGTGCACCTCAGCCACGCTCAAGTTACTAAACGATATCATAACCGTCATTGATAAAAGATTGCACTGTGCAGCCATCTTCATCAACCTGGCCAAGGCTTTCGACTGTCAATCTCCGTATTCTTATCGGCAGACTCAATAGCCTTGGTTTCTCAAATGACTTCCTCGCCTGGTTCACCAACTACTTCTCAGACAAGAGTTCAGTGTGTCAAATCGGAGGGCCTGTTGTCCGGACCTCTGGCAGTCTCTATAGGGGCATGACAGGGTTCAATTCTCGGGCCAATTATTTTCTCTGTATATATCAACGATGTTGCTCTTGCTGCGGGCGATTCCCTGATCCACCTCTACACAGACAACACCATTCTGTATACATCTGGCCCTTCTTTGGACACTGTGTTAACAAATCTCCAAATGAGCTTTAATGTCATTCAACACTCCTTCTGTGGCCTCCAACTGCTCTTAAATGCTAGTAAAACTAAATGCATGCTCTTCAACCGTTCGCTGCCCGCACCCGCCCGACTAGCATCACTACTCTGGACGGTTTTGACTTAGAATATGTGGACAACTACAAATACCTAGGTGTCTGTCTCGACTGTAAACTCTCCTTCCAGACTCATATTAAACATCTCCAATCCAAAATTAAATTGAGAATCAGCTTCCTATTCCGCAACAAAGCCTCCTTCACTCACGTCGCCAAACATACCCCAGTAAAACTGACTATCCTAGCGATCCTCGACTTTGGCGAAGTCATTTACAAAATAGCCTCCAACACTCTACTCAGCAAACTGGATGTAGTCTATCCCAGTGCCATCTGTTTTGTCACCAAAGCCTCATATACTACCCACCACTGGTACCTGTATGCTCTAGTCGGCTGGCCCTCGCTAAATATTCGTCACCAGACCCACTGGCTCCAGGTCATCTATAAGTCTTTGCTAGGCAAATCTCCGCCTGATCTCAGCTCTCTGGTCACGATAACACCCACCCGTATCACGCGCTCCAACAGGTATATCTCACTGGTCATCCCCAAAGCCAACACCTGCTTTGGCCACCTTTCCTTCCAGTTCTCTGCTGCCAATGACTGGAACGAATTGCAAAAGTTGCTGAAGCTGGAGATTTATATTTCCCTCACTAACTTTAAACATCAGCTATCTGAGCAGCTAACCGATTGCTGCAGCTGTACACAGCCCGTCTGTAAATAGCCGATCCCATCTACCTACCTCATCCCCATATTGTTTTTATTTACTTTTCTGTTCTTTTACACACCAGTATTTCTACTTGCACATCATCATCTGCACATCTATCACTCCAGTGTTCATCTGCTAAATTGTAATTACTTGCTACTAGGGCCTATTTATTGCCTTACCTCCTCACACTATTTGCACACACTGTATATAGACTTTCTTTTTTGTTCTATTGTGTCATTGACTGTACACTTGTTTATCCCATGTGTAACACTGTGTTGTTGTTTGTTGCACTGCTTTGCTTTAACTTGGCCAGGTCACAGTTGTAAATGAGAACTTGTTCTCGACTAGCCTACCTGGTGAAATAAAAAAACAAAATAAAACTGAGCACAGGATCAGGTTATGTTAGCCCCAACTATAGAATCTCTTTGTTCTCTCTGCTCCTACTGTCTTCCCCTCTGTTGTGACGTCCATAGTTCCCAACGCTGCAGACGCTGTTTGCTGCAGTACAGAGACACAGACGTTATTTCTGAATGGCTGTGTAATTGCATTAGAGGACTTATCACAGGCTGTTGAGATCAGCCCAGTCCAGCGTTAAGGAGGTTCTCTGGTACTTTTTGTATACTTTTCATTCAGTAGTTCTGTAAGTAGCACTCACGAGCTAAAAGTGGTCCCGAAAACTGTGTACTACGGCACATATGTGCAGATATGTGCACCACGTCATTACTCTCTCTCTCTCTCGCTCTACTGTGTGTGCAACTTAGCTTGCTGTCACTCAAATGGCGAGGGCCTGAATCTCATTGGCTGGAACTCGAATTGCTAGGGGGCTGGCCCACGTGGGGTAGAATTGATGGAAATGTCGCCGCACAGCTTCCAGTAAACAGTCGCTTACATTCTAGGGATTTTGTGGCTAATTGAGGTAAGACAGTCATTCTGCTCACAGATTCCGCATGTATGAACTACACATTGACACATCGATCACAAAGCAGGAGCTTTTGAAAAATACTTTGTGGTCCCCAGAGTTCCGGAGCATGTCTTTAAGATACAGTTCTATGCACACAGCACTCTCTCTCTGTCTCTCTTTTCTTTCTCTCTTTTCTCTTTCTCCCAGGGGCCCGGACCTCCAGGGGACCCCCATTGATTTTGTTAGTGTCCTCTCTCGGCTGGAGACACCTCATGGTGTGTGTGTGTGTGTGTGTGTGTGTGTTTGTGTGTATGTTTCCCCTTATGTCTTTGCTAAAGCAGTGTGTCTGTTTGTGTTCTGTTTGTGTGTGTTTGAGGTGTGTTTCTAGGTGGGGTGGTGTGGAGAGATACTCTAATCCCTCTTCATTCTGTTAGAGCTAGCTCTTGTTATCAGCCTCCCTCTTCTCCGCACACCGCCCCCTCCACCACAACTAAACGCAAACACAATATTCAAACAGCTTAACTTGTAAGACTCCTCGCTTGTACCGGCGGGAAGCGGGAAGGAGGGACAGAGAAAGGGACAGAGGGATGCAGAAAACAATGGACGAAGAGAGGGACAGAGAAAGGGACAGAGAGACGCAGGGAAGGAGGGACAGAGAGACGCAGGGAAGGAGGGACAGAGAAAGGGACAGAGGGATGCAGGGAAGGAGGGACAGAGAAAGGGACAGAGGGATGCAGGGAAGGAGGGACAGAGAGACGCAAGGAAGGAGGGACAGAGAAAGGGACAGAGGGATGCAGGGAAGGAGGGACAGAGAAAGGGACAGAGGGATGCAGGGAAGGAGGGACAGAGAGACGCAGGGAAGGAGGGACAGAGGGATGCAGGGAAGGAGGGACAGAGAGACGCAGGGAAGGAGGGACAGAGGGATGCAGGGAAGGAGGGACAGAGAAAGGGACAGAGGGATGCAGGGAAGGAGGGACAGAGAAAGGGACAGAGGGATGCAGGGAAGGAGGGACAGAGAGACGCAGGGAAGGAGGGACAGAGAGACGCAGGGAAGGAGGGACAGAGGGATGCAGGGAAGGAGGGACAGAGAAAGGGACAGAGGGATGCAGGGAAGGAGGGACAGAGAAAGGGACAGAGGGATGCAGGGAAGGAGGGACAGAGAAAGGGACAGAGGGATGCAGGGAAGGAGGGACAGAGAAAGGGACAGAGGGATGCAGGGAAGGAGGGACAGAGAAAGGGACAGAGGGATGCAGGGAAGGAGGGACAGAGAAAGGGACAGAGGGATGCAGAAAACAATGGACGAAGAGAGGGACAGAGAGACGCAGGGAAGGAGGGACGGCGGGATGGATGGCGAGAGAGATGAGAGGAATGGAGGGATGCAGAGAGGGATGAAAGGATAGAGAGGGATAGCCTCCAGGCTGTCCCTTACTAATGCTGTGTGTCGCTGTACTGTCCTACACTGTGTGGTGGATTGTGGTGGATTCCCGGTGTGCTTTAGTGGTTGTGTTGATCAGCAGAGAGGAGCTAATTTAGCCCCTGAAGGTGTTTTCTTGGCAGTGGTCGTTTGGAATAATTCCCTTCATACCCCTGTTCCTTATCTCTGATCATGTGTGAGATTTAAACACTTTCTACAATTTTGGAAATGGCCAGTGCCAGTCTGTCTGTCTGTCTGTCTGTCTGTCTGTCTGTCTGTCTGTCTGTCTGTCTGTCTGTCTGTCTGTCTGTCTGTCTGTCTGTCTGTGTACATCTCTCTCTCGCTCTCTCTCTTTCTCTCTCTTCGAGGCAGTGTTGTTAGTGTCTGATAGTTTCCGTTTAGTGATTCTAGTGTTTATAGTGTCTCCCCTGTTTCCCCTGTCTGCTGCACTGCTCCCAGGATGGCTGTGTTTTGGGGGGAGCCCGCAGCCGTGCCTTTGAAGATGAAGAGACAGCACACAATGATGTTTTGACAGCACCATTTGTGTGTGTGTAGGGTGGCAGGGGGGCCTCCAGGGGCCCCCATTGATTTTTGTAAGTCATTCTCACTCAGATATCATATTAACATGGCATAAGTCGTTACAAAATGGGTAGAATTGCAGGAAATTAGCTTTAAAACGGCAAAGAAATCTCTCTACCCCATGGTAAAATGAGTCGAATTGCAGGAAATTAGACTCAAAACTGCAAAGAATGCTCTCTGTCTCATGGCAAAATGAGTGGAATTGCATGACATTTGTTATAAAATTGCAACTTTTTCTCTCAGTGTAGAATTTTTCTCTCCATCATCAAGAGGGGGGCTAGTAAAGTGTTTTGCCCTGAGATAGGAGGCTCCCAACCAAATCTGGCTTAGGGCCCCCAAAAGGCTAGAGCTGGCCCTGTGTGTGTGTGTGTGTGTGTGTGTGTGTGTGTGTGTGTGTGTGTGTGTGTGTGTGTGTGTGTGTGTGTGTGTGTGTGTGTGTGTGTGTGTGTGTGTGTGTGTGTGTGTGTAGGTGACAGAGAGCTGAGAGTAGGGTTATAATTTCACTGAAGTGCTCTTGACAAAAGCACCAATCAATCTGCTGCTTTGCCTCTCAGGGTGACAGCACAAGCCCAGATGGCATCACACTGGAAGCACACACACACTGGAAGCACACACACACGCACACACACACACACACACACACACACACACACACACACACACACACACACACACACACACACACACACACACACACACACACACACACACACACACACACACACACACACACACACACACACACATCCACACACAAAGAGAAAGAACATTTTAACAATCGGTTGTCACCATGATTCCCATGGGTTATAGACAGTTCCTGTTCATTCTACTGTCATCATTACACCCGTTCTCCCCTCACTCACCCTTCAGTTCACCCAACCCAACAACTATCTCACACCTGTCTCACCCCCACCATTGTAACTATCACTCTCCTCACCCCTCTCTCTCTCTCTACCCTGTGACCCTGCTGCCGTAATAACAGCTATTAAGCTCCAAAAACATGACTCTCTCTCTCTCTCTGACCACCGTACTCCCTCCACCTGGATTGTATTCGCCCTTAAGAAGTAATCCTGTATCACTGTCCTGCTCTATGTCAAAGTCCCTCCAGAATAACAGACAGTAGGATGAAAGACAAAAACCTTCTATTCTCATTCCAATCATGGCCCTGTTTAATATTGGCGTTTTGATTACCATTCCAGTCAGGTTTGATGACTATGAAGTGGGTTATGATGATCAGAACTGTTGTGAAGATGATGATGATGAGGATTGTGTCACAGACGAACATCGGTATTTGGGTCATTCTACACTAGAAATAAAGGGTTCCAAGAGGGTTCTCCACTGTCCTCATAGGATAACCATTTTTAGTACCAGGGAGAACCCTCTGTGGAAAGGGTTCTACATGGAACCCAAAAGCGTTCTACAAGGAACCAAAAAGGGTTCTTCAGAGGCTTCTCTTATGGGGACAGCCAAAGAACCATTTTAGGTTCTAGATAGCACCTTTGACTAAATAAAATATGAACATGGTGTCTGTGTGTGTGTGTGTGTGTGTGTGTGTGTGTGTGCGGGTGTGTATTGAAGCAAGAATTAATTAAATGATTATGAGCTGTTCTTTAATGAGACAGGAGGAGAGAGAGTGTGGAGGGGAAGTCATTTCACTGGCAGCAAAATATCACAGACAATACATGCATTATCCAAGACACACAGACACACAGACACACACACACACAGACACACAGACACACACACACACACACACACACACACACACACACACACACACACACACACACACACACACACACACACACACACACACACACACACACACACACACACACACACACACACACACACACACACACACACACACACACACACACACAATGTCATTACACTCCTCCATATAAACAGAAGTGTATTGGCCCATACAAGGCATTCATCATCCCAGCCCAAAATGCCAGAGTTTCTGTTTGTGCCTATTGACTCAGAGCAGGATAGATATGCCTGGAGTGAGCATCGATTCTTCTCCTACTCACCCACAAAGTTCCTAACGTTCATTTAACTGCAACCAGTCCTCTATTTAATAATATTAGTAAATGTTAGCTCTGTGTGTTCTCTGTCTTTCTCTGGAGGTACAGCATTGGGTTTTATTTCCTAGGCCTGCCCACCTTCCAGTACAGTCCAGCTGAGAGAGGAATAATATATACACACACACACACACACACACACACACCTGCAGGCTAATTGGTTTAGCATTCACCGCATGGCGCAGCCTCTCTAATGTATTTACGCGCAATTTTTAATCTCACGCTTTGCATAATTAACCATCATACTCATTACCCAACTGCAGAGAGAGGGAGAGAGAGGGAGAGAGAGAGGGAGAGGGAGAGAGAGAGAGAGAGACAGAGAGATGGAGAGAGAGAGAGAGAGAGAGAGAGAGAGAGAGAGAGAGAGAGAGAGGGAGAGGGAGAACAGGTAGATGGACAAAGCCACTGGTTGGCGAAAGCCTTTTTGGTATTTGGACTAGTCAGTTCCTCATCTACAGTAATGCTCTACCTTTCATAGTGATGTCCCTCATCCTCAACATCTCCTACACACAGATTCCTCCACTGAGGTGTGACTACACTGTGACTGATAGTATTTATGTTGTATATACGTCTCTTGCACAGATTCCTCTACGCCTCCAATCAAGCTTGCCCTATTGTCCCAACTGATGGTGATCACAGAGATACAACTGTAATGCAGATACAATGGCTGCCGCGTTGACGAATGGGGAGAACAGCCCTTCCCTTCAGGGCAGAGAGGAGAATGCTCTGATGTGAGAAAAGGAGAACGTCGGGGAAAAGACAATGCACTCGCTTGTAAACACTTGGCGGCGTGTGCATCCGCAAATATCATCTTCCACAGAAAGCAATTAGAGAGGAATGGGAAAAAGCTGAAGAGAAAGCTGAGCAGATGCATTTGAGCTGGTGGTTGTGTGTTCATGTTATATTGCCAGTGTTTTTTCCTTGTAGGGTGTTTGGGGGAAAAGACAAACTGCATAATGAAAGTAGATAATAGATCTGGATTTTGATCTCTCCAAGAATTTGATAATAACTCTAAGTAACTTAACAGTTTTTCAGTGACTTGTCACTAACATGGTACATAGGAATAAAGTGAATCTAATGAATGCGCGTCGACGGTCTATTCTGAGCGATTCCTAAAGCCCAGAGGCTGCTACGGCGTGGGTTGTGACTGAGGGCCTGGACCAAAACAAATCTGTTTCAGCTTAAGGGAATGTCAACAACAAGTCCCTAGTCCCCCTGAGTGTGTATCGGCATGGCGACAGTGAGAGAGGAGTGTGTGTGTGTGTGGTTCTGTGGGAGAATCTCAATGGCATACTCCTTGCATACTCTCCTCTCTCCTCGCCTCTTCTCAAAACCCATTGGACGAGAAGCTTTCACATCCAATGGGTTTTGAGAATGAGGCGAGGAGAGATGAGAGGGGGGGGCGAGGAGAGATGAGAGGGGAGGCAAGGAGTATGCCGTCGAGACTCCCCATAGAGAAGTGTTGGTAGTCACACACTTGCTGAGGGGCTCATGGAAGAAGTCCTTAGCAGATGCATCATGGTAGGTATTCATGATCTCTCTGGCCCTGTTTGAATACATTAACATCCCTCTTTCCAAGTTATCACTGATTCATCACAACTGGATTGGTGTAACCACAGGTTTCATTGTATAGCTTTCACCTATCCAGTCACAAGAGATCAGCGACGACATGCCTTTTTAACACACAAGTATTCATGATACAAATATTCACACTGTGCTCCATGAGGGACCGTGATATGACATGTACAGGTTCACTGTAAGCTTTCTGATGGATGACTGGTTCCACTGATGATGTGTGTAATAGGGTTTTTTCTGCTGTGCAGCCGGAGTGGCTTGTTATGATGCGTGGAAATGGGGTCTTTTAGTGTGCTGCAGGGGTGTCTCATTTTTATGATGCGTGTAAACAGGGGCTTTACTGGTATGCAGCTGGGCTGTCTCCTTGTGATGATGCGTGGAAATAGGTTATTTTTATTGAACATCCTTGTCCCGGAGCGCGTGTCCGTGACTTATAGACAATGACACAAACAAATGATTGGTTTGAGAAACAGTATTGTATATCTGCAATCAGTGTTGTAGTCCAGTCCGGTCTCCAGACCACATGTTGAATGTCTCGGTCTTGTCTCCTGTCGGGTACATTTTTACTCGGTCTCGGAACCATGAGGACTCATCATTTCTTTCACAAGACGAGCCGAGTAAAGACCTAATCAGCCACCATTCAGTCAGCCATCAAACCATCAAACCGCTTCGCCAGTCCTAATATCCACACTCCTTTCATGACAAATTAATATCTTATTGCCTATTGAAACCTGGGCTTCCTACTTTACACGTAATATTACTGTCCTTTCAGTGGTGTACCGCAGTTTTGCCCCCCCACCCCCTGATTGAGTATATATTTTTTTGCTGACATCATAAAGGAACAGTCAAATATAATAGTTTTCACAAAGAAAAAGTCACGTTTTTGGGGGGGATAACTTCACACAATAGAACCTTTTTGCTGACATCACAATGGAATGTGACTCCTGCCAGGGCCCTCGCCTCACGTCTGCCGGTGAAGCTAGGGCTCCCTTATCCAATCAGAGCCCAAGGAGTCTATTGGGTTGGACCTATCCCCAGGGGTGCTCATTAGAGACCTGGTGGTATTTGTTTGTTCTGAGAGGGGGAGAGAGAGAGATGGGGGAGAGAGGGGGAAGGGAGAGGAGTGGGTGAGAGAGGAGGGAGGAAAGAGAGGAGTGGGTGAGCGAGGAGGGGGGAGAGAGGAGAGGGAGGGAGAGATGGTAGTGGGTGAGAGAGGAGGGGGGAGAGAGGAGAGGGAGGGAGAGAGGGTAGTGGGTGAGAGAGGAGGGGGGGAGAGAGGAGAGGGAGGGAGAGAGGGTAGTGGGTGAGAGAGGAGGGGAGAGAGAGGGAGAGGGAGGGAGAGAGGGTAGTGGGTGAGAGAGGGGGGGAGAGAGGAGAGGGAGGGAGAGAGGGTAGTGGGTGAGAGAGGAGGGGGGAGAGAGGAGGGGGGAGAGAGGAGAGGGAGGGAGAGAGGGTAGTGGGTGAGAGAGGAGGGGGAGAGAGGAGAGGGAGGGAGAGAGGGTAGTGGGTGCATTTTGTGGGAATGGTAGGGTTTGCAGAGATATTATGTATCCAATTATCTCTCTCTTTCTCTCCTTCCTTACCCCATTCTCTCCTTCCTTACCCTGTTCTCTCCTTCCTTACCCCGTTCTCTCCTTCCTTACCCCATTCTCTCCTTCCTTATCCCGTTCTCTCCTTCCTTACCCCGTTCTCTCCTTCCTTACCCCGTTCTCTCCTTCCTTACCCCGTTCTCTCCTTCCTTATCCCGTTCTCTCCTTCCTTACCCCGTTCTCTCCTTCCTTACCCCGTTCTCTCCTTCCTTACCCCGTTCTCTCCTTCCTTACCCCGTTCTCTCCTTCCTTACCCCTTTCTCTCCTTCCTTACCCCGTTCTCTCCTTCCTTATCCCGTTCTCTCCTTCCTTACCCCGTTCTCTCCTTCCTTACCCTATTCTCTCCTTCCTTACCCCGTTCTCTCCTTCCTTACCCCGTTCTCTCCTTCCTTATCCCGTTCTCTCCTTCCTTACCCCATTCTCTCCTTCCTTACCCCGTTCTCTCCTTCCTTACCCCGTTCTCTCCTTCCTTACCCCGTTCTCTCCTTCCTTATCCCGTTCTCTCCTTCCTTACCCCATTCTCTCCTTCCTTACCCCGTTCTCTCCTTCCTTACCCCGTTCTCTCCTTCCTTACCCCGTTCTCTCCTTCCTTACCCCGTTCTCTCCTTCCTTACCCCATTCTCTCCTTCCTTACCCCATTCTCTCCTTCCTTACCCCGTTTTCTCCTTCCTTACCCCGTTCTCTCCTTCCCTTTGTTTCTCCCACTCAGCTGCATGGCTGTGAATCCAGATCAATAGATCAGTATGTCTGTCAGTGTTAGTGTGTGTCGCTGCGTGTGTGCGTGCATACGTGTGTGTGTGTGTGTGTGTTAGTGTGTGTGCGAGGGTGTTGATTGCTTACTGGGCAGTCTCGGAGATCACCTCCATGGGACCTGTGAGGTTGTGGCTTTATAGGCTTATTACTGGGCTGCTGAGTTAGCAACTCAGTCATTTTTACCACCAACCCCCCTCCCCCTGCCCTGTCTCTTTTACCTCAGCCTCTGTTACCACATGCCTCTTATGCACCAGTCTCTGTTAAAACAGGTCTCTTATATACCAGTCTGTTACCACAGGCCTCTTATATACCAGTCATTCTTACCACAGGCCTCTTATATACCAGTCTCTGTTACAACAGGTCTCTTATATACCAGTCTGTTACCACAGGCCTCTTATATACCAGTCTCTGTTACATCAGGTCTCTTATATACCAGTCTCTGTTACCACAGGCCTCTTATATACCAGTCTCTGTTACCACAGGCCTCTTATATACCAGTCTCTGTTACAACAGGTCTCTTATATACCAGTCTGTTACCACGGGCCTCTTATATACCAGTCTCGGTTACCACAGGCCTCTTTTATATCAGTCACTGTTACCACAGGCCTCTTATATACCAGTCACTCTTTCCACAGGCCTCTAATATACCAGTCTCTGTTACCACAGGCCTCTTATATACCAGACACTGTTACCACAGGCCTCTTATATACCAGTCTCTGTTACCACAGGTCTCTTATATACCAGTCACTGTTCCACGGGCCTCTTATATACCAGTCTCTGTTACCACAGGCCTCTTATATACCAGTCACTCTTACCACAGGCCTCTTATATACCAGTCTCTGTTACCACAGGCCTCTTATATACCAGTCTCTGTTACCACAGGCCTCTTATGTACCAGTCTCTGTTACCACAGGCCTCTTATATACCAGTCTCTGTTACAACAGGTCTCTTATATACCAGTCTGTTACCACAGGCCTCTTATATACCAGTCTCTGTTACCACAGGCCTCTTATATATCAGTCACTGTTACCACAGGCCTCTTATATACCAGTCACTCTTACCACAGGCCTCTTATATACCAGTCTATGTTACCACAGGCCTCTTATATACCAGTCTCTGTTACCACAGGCCTCTTATATACCAGTCACTGTTACCACAGGCCTATTATATACCAGTCACTGTTACCACAGGCCTCTTATATACCAGCCACTGTTCCACGGGCCTCTTATATACCCATCTCTGTTACCACAGGCCTCTTATATACCAGTCTCTGTTACCCCAGGCCTCTTATATACCAGGCACTGTTCCCCGGGCCTCTTATATACCAGTCACTCTTACCACAGGCCTCTTATATACTAGTCTCTGTTACCACAGGCCTCTTATATACCAGCCACTGTTACCACATAATTCTTATATACCAGCCACTGTTACCACAGGTCTCTTATATACCAGTCACTGTTACCACATGCCTCCTATATACCAGCCACTGTTACCACATAATTCTTATATACCAGTCTCTGTTACCACAGGTCTCTTATATACCAGTCACTGTTCCACGGGCCTCTTATATACCAGTCACTGTTACCACAGGCCTCTTATATACCAGTCACTGTTACCACAGGCCTCTTATATACTAGTCTATGTTACCACAGGCCTCTTATATACCAGTCTCTGTTACCACAGGTGTCTTATATACCAGCCACTGTTACCACATAATTCTTATATACCAGTCTCTGTTACCACAGGTCTCTTATATACCAGCCAACCCTCCACTAGCAACACCTTTAGTACCAACATGTGTATTACCTGACCCTTCGCTGCACAGCAGGCCTGGGTGTGGGGCGATTAGGATGAAGGAACCAGGGGCTAGAACCCAGATGGGTTGGAGGCTTGCTGTTGGCTGTCGGGGCAGGGGATACTGGTGTGGTGACGAGCCTAGTGGCTGACATGGAGCTCTAACCACCTGAGCCATTGGAACCACTGGATCCATAGGATCAGACAAGATTAGCTGTTTGACTGGGAAGTCATGACTGTCCACCAGCACCCTGCTGTGTGCGGGATTAAAGGTCAGGGTTAGAGGACTAATAGACATGGCTTTAGTGATAAGCCCTGTTGTGATCCTAAGAGGTTGCACTGTAAGTCTAGTACGTGTCAGCTCAGCTGTAAAGGTTGAGCCTTGGTGTCGTGTACCTTAGAAAAAAGCACTTCTCGACCTTCTCGGCTGTACTGAATCCATTAGCTGACCTCAGATGTTGTCCCACTCTACCATTCTCTTCCTCTGTTTTTACCTGTCTCCACCCTCCTCTTTCTCACCTCTCTCATTACTCTCTTCTTCCTCTTCCCTTCCTCTCTTTCCCCTTCCATCTTCCTCCACCTCCTCCATCTCTCCTCATCCTCTTCTATTTCTGCCTCTCAATCTCTCTCCACCTTCTTCAACTCCCTCCTTCCCTCTCACACTCCCAGCCCCAGCCTCAGCCTGAGTAAGCCTTTTAGCGTCCTGTGGGATTGTGTGAAATGAGATCCCTTTTCACAGCTGCTGTGGGTGGCTGAGCAGTTTCAGTGCCGCAGCCCGACGCACGTGCGCACACTCGCATTTGTGTGTAGTCTTCGAGATATGTCTTTGATCAGGGGATGACACAGTGCCCTGTGTGAGCCATGCACATGCTATAGCGCCACATACGGAGAACCTACGCTGCTACTGTGTTTTATAGAGATACCTAATCTCACTGCTACGGTGGCTGATGTTCTGTTGTAGAGACCGCCTTCAATGTCCTTAAACTCCTTGCCGTTTCATGTAGGTCGGCTGTGTTTGTATGCATATCTCCTCTTTCTTTTCTCTCTCTTCTCTCCTCTTCTCTGTGCCTTCATGTTAATTGCCTTTCTTGCAGGCTGTGCGGGTGGCTGACTCTTGCACGCCCCAGCGGTAGAGAGAGAGAGAGAGCGAGAGAAGAAGAGAGAGCCTTGAGTCGTTTCTGTTGCTCAATCTTCCATTGCACAGCAAACAGGAATACAATCGCTGCTCTGACCGACACACACACACACACACACGCACACACACACGCACGCACGCACACACACACGCACACACACTGACCACGTTTCCCTGGGAAATGTATATTTGCTTGTGTAAATAGCAGTGCGCTGCTCGGATTGATTTTCTGTTGGCCCAATAAGAAAAGTGTTACCTCTGTATCACACTCTTCCTCAGGAGCAGGGAGGAAGCAGAAGGGGGAGGATGGGAAGGAGTGAAGGAGGGGTGATTAGGGAGGTAAACAGAGCAAGAAGGGACAGCTCACTGACTACTTTCTCATCCTATCTTTACCTTCTGCCAGAATAAATCACACACTCAGACTCACTGTCCTGACATATTCATACTGTTGACTCACTCACTCAATTACACACACTGACTAATACTATCCTGGTCATCTGTAAACAATTACACACACACACAAACACACAGCTATAACTCACACAGAACGACTCACACAGAGAAACAAAGCAGACGTAACCAACTTCACATTAACTCAATTATACAGTGAAACTCAGTGACCCAGAGAGAAGAAGAGAGAAGCCCACACTGTTAATGGTAATTTCCACAGCAAACACAATGCATTCTGAAGAGTTTACAGAGAAAACTTGGCAGCAGCCTGGAGTGGGTGTACTGTCTGCATTCATTTGTTTCTAATTTAGCAAAAGCTGAGAGAGGAATAATATATAAACATGCATACAGTAGGTACACACACACACACACACACACACACACACACACACACACACACACACACACACACACACACACACACACACACACACACACACACACACACACACACACACACACACACACACACACACACACACACACACACACACACACACACACACACACACACATGCATGCGCGCCTTGCAGGCAGACACATACTCAGGCATTCATGCACGTAGGTACTCTCCCTCTCTCTCTCTCGCGTGCCCGCTCTCCATCACCCTCTCTATATCTATTTCACACTCTCTCTTTCTCTATTTGTCTCGCACTCGCTCTCCATCACACTATCTATTTCACTCTCTCTTTCTCTATTCCTATCTCTCTCTCTCTTCCTCTCTCTCTCTCTCTATTCATCTTTCTCGCTCTATTTCTCTTTCTATATCTCCCTCTCTCTACCTCTCACTCTGTCTTTCTCTCTCTCTCTCTTTATTTGTCTATCAATTCAATTTCAATTCAAGAGGTTTATTGGCATGGGAAACATGTTTACATTGCCTAAGCAAGTGAAATAGATAATGAACAGTAAAAATGTACAGTAAACATTACATTTACAAAAGTTCCAAAAGAATAAAGACATTACAAATGTCATATTATGTCTATATACAGTGTTGTAATGATGCGCAAATGGTTAAAGTACAAAAGGGAAAATAAATAAACATTAATATAAGTTGTATTTACAATGGTGTTTGTTCTTCGCTAGTTGCCCTTTTCTTGTGGCAACAGATCACAAATCTTGCTGCTGTGATTGCACACTGTGGTATTTCACCCAATAGATATGGGAGTTTATTAAAATGTAATTTGTTTTTGAATTCTTTGTGAGTCTGTGTAATCTGAGGGAAATATGTCTCTCTAATATCGTCATGCATTGGGCAGGAGGTTAGGAAGTGCAGCTCAGTTTCCACCTCATTTTGTGGGCATTGAGCACATAGCATGTCTTCTCTTGAGAGCAAGCTCTTTTTGGGTGGATCAGCTTTAATATTGAGGATAGATTGTTGCTTCCATCAATGTAATCGTCTGCATCATTTCCAATCCCCCATATATTTTGGGGGTAAATATATATATAAATATATATATACAGTTGAAGTCGGACGTTTGCATACACTTAGGTTGGAGTCATTAAAACTCATTTTTCAACCACTTTACAAATTTCTTGTTAGGACATCTACTTTGTGCATGACACAAGTAATTTTTCCAACAATTGTTTACAGACAGATTATTTCACTTATAAATCACTGTATCACAATTCACTGTATCACAATTCCAGTGGGTAAGAAATGTTCATACACTAAGTTGACTGTGCCTTTAAACAGCTTGGAAAATTCCAGAAAATGATGTCATGACTTTAGAAGATTCTGATAGGCTAATTGACATCATTTGAGTCAATTGGAGGTGTACCTGTGGATGTATTTCAAGGCCTACCTTCAAACTCAGTGCCCCTTTGCTTGACATAATGGGAAAATCAAAAGAAATCAGCCAAGACCTCAGATAAAACACGTAAACCTCCACAAATCTGGTTCATCCTTGGGAGCAATTTCCAAACCCCTAAAGGTACCACGTTCATCTGTACAAACAATAGTATGCAAATATAAACACCATGGGACCACACAGCCGTCATACCACTCAGGAAGGAGAAACGGTCTGTCTCCTAGAAATTAATGTACTGAACGTATCAATCCAAGAACAATAGCAATGGACCTTGTGAAGATGCTGGAGGAAACAGGTACAAAAGTATCTATATCCACAGTAAAACGAGTCCTATATCGACATAACCTGAAAAGTCGCTCAGTAAGGAAGAAGCCACTGCTCCAAAACCGCCATAACAAAATCCAGACTACAGTTTGCAACTGCACATGGGGACAAAGATAATACTTTTTGGAGAAATGTCCTCTGGTCTGATGAAACACAATTGAACTGTTTGGTCATAATTACCATTGTTATGTTTGGAGGAAAAAGGGGGAGGCTTGCAAGTCGAAGAACACCAGTCAGGAAGTTAAAGCTTGGTCGCAAATGGGTCTTCCAAATGGACAATGACCCCAAGCATACTTCCAAAGTTGTGGCAAAATGGCTTAAGAACAACAAAGTCAAGGTATTGGAGTGGCCATCACAAATCCCTGACCTCAATCTAATAGAAAATTTGTGGGCAGAACTGAAAAAGTGTGTGCGAGCAAGGAGGCCTACAAAACTGACTCAGTTACACCAGCTCTGTCAGGAGGAATGGGCTAAAATTCATCCAACTTATTGTGGGAAGCTTGTGGAAGGCTACCCAAAATATTTGACCCAAGTTAAACAATTAAAGGCAATGCTACCAGATACTAACTGAGTGTATGTAAACTTCTGACCCACTGGGAATGTGATGAAAGAAATAAAAGCTGAAATAAATAATTCTCTCTACTATTATTCTGACATTTCACATTCTTAAAATAAAGTGGTGATCCTAACTGACCTAAAACAGGGAATATTTACTAGGATTAAATGAAAATTTAGGCTTATACCTTCAGTTTATACATACTATTTTACCTTTATTTAACTTGGCAAGTCAGTTAAGAACAAATTCTTATTTTCAATGATGGCCTAGGAACAGTGGGTTAACTGCCTTGTTCAGGGGCAGAACACATTTTTACCTTGTCAGCTCAGGTATTCAATCTTGCAACCTTGCGGTTACTATTCCAACGCTCTAACCACTAGGCTAACCGCCATTCCACCTTTTACAGACACAATCTATTTTACAATAGTTGTATTGTTTGTTTTTAGTCCTTCCTCTATTTCTGATGTCCGTTCAATTTGATTTCTATTTGTAACTGTGCTATTTCACAAAAGTTCTGAACCTTTATACATTTGACCGATGTATGTTTTACATGTGTTATCTTGTTGTTATTAGTCCCACCCTTCAGCTCCATTCAACCCCTCCAATCTACGTCTTAACACCATCCATTTTGGATTTCTATTTGCCATATATTTTTCAACTGTGCTGTGATGCTTCACAAAAGTACTGAACCTTTCTGTTCTCATTGTTCCTACAGATTGTATATTAAGGATAAATATATTTGCTATAATAATAATTATATTATTGATCGATTGACTATGACTTTTCAGATCACCCAGTATTGCTGTCTGCAGCGTGATTTCAAGGTAAATGTTGCAATTCTTCAGCCATTCCTGGACCTGTGACCAAAAACGAGCTACATATGGACAATACCAAAATAAATGATCAAATAACTCTGCCTCCTCGCAGTAAAATCTGCAGAGTTGGGAAGATTGTATCCCTCATATATGTATAACATTCTATTGATTGCAAGAATTTTGTATAATCATTTCAATTGAACATTTAAAATCGGTCATTGTTTTGCGTGTCAATTCATAAACCATGTGCCATGGATTCGGTACATCGAAAATCTCTTTCCAACTATTTTGCAATTGATATGGCACAGCTGTCAATTTGTTGGTCCTTAAATGAAACTGGTATATATATTTTTTTCTCACAATTTTCTTGAACCATTTTTGGTCTTTAATACAGGGCCGACCGACATACAAGTTCCTTACTTTCCCCTTCTACTTGCATCTTCCATTTTTTGTGGTAATGCTGCAATTAGTTGGTTGTAATTTTGGGTAGAGCAGACATTACTACATGTCTGTGTAAGCTGCATGTGTGACATAACTCCACCAGTCCTATTTATCTAATCAAATCAAAGTTAATTTGTCACGTGCGCCGAATACAACAGTGAAATGTTTACTTACAGGCTCTAACCAATGGTGCAGAAAAAAGTATGTGTGTGTGTGTGCAGGTAAGTAAAGAAATAAAACAACAGTAAAAAGACATTTGAAAAAAGAGTAGCAAGGCTATATACAGTCACTGGTTAGTCAGGTTTATTGAGGTAGTATGTACATGTAGGTATCGTTAAAGTGACTATGCATATTTGATGATCTTAGAGTAGCAGAAGCGTAAAAAGAGGGGTTGGCGCGTGGTGGGACACAATGATGATATAATTTACAAAGATTATACTTTAAAAAAATGTTATTGAAAAATATGGGGTTTTGTCAATCAGTATATTTGAGTTTATTAGTATATTTGTTCTATTATTTGTTCTCTTTTCAGGTGGATTAAGCTGAAATTGCAATCAACTTTCTATGGCTTGTTTTAAAAATATTGATTTTTAGTGATGATTTCGTTTTCAAATTACAGTGC